>NW_023416318.1:15160234-15397734 GCF_014108235.1 Myotis myotis | reverse complement strand
TCTTTTTCATCCTCATCTACTATGCCTTGGCTCACTCTCCACATATTTCATGAGCCCCCACAATATTCTCCCTGACAATGAAACTTGTAGAGATCTGAGTTTAAATTTTAGTTCTCCCACTTACTTGTGGTGTGGCCTTGGACAAGTTATTTAACTTTTTTAAGGCTCAGTTTTCTCATCTGTAAACAAAAATTGCTAACAGTTACTGAGTACCTACAATGTACTTGGGGTTTGATAAACATTCTACATGTATTTTATGTTTTATATGAATACCTTTGATCCCATAAGGTGCATCTTATTCTTCTCATTTTTATAGTAAAAAAACCCGGAGGTTTAGAAGAGTTGAGTAATTTGCGTGAGGTCTCACTGCTAGTAAACAAATGGAGTAAGAGTTGAAGCTGGGTAACACTGACAACAAAGACCATGCTTTTAAGCTTATCTAAGTGAAGATCACAATGTAGATATTATAAGATTATTGTGATGATTAAATGAGATATATAAAGCACCTATAGGGCCAACAATAAAAGGGCTATAACAGAAAAGTGCTATAACAGTCTTTATACCTTCTATATCATTATATGTATGCACCAATGACCCAAAATATCCCATTTTGGTTATTTTAACCCAAATTTTTTGATGTTTATACCTCATAGAAACACACATGAGAGTTCATGGGGAAACAGAATTTGCCTTAGTTTTGCTGGAACACATAAGTTCAGTAGACAGACTCATACTATCTTTAAATATACCCTTATATTTCCTATGCATTAATCTCTTCATACCTAAACATATACTTTTCTTTTTATGTAGACACTAGAGACCCAGATTATGAAATTCGTGCACTTGGGGGGTCCCTCAGCCTGGCCTGTGCCCTCTCACAGACCAGGAGCTCTTGGAGGATATCTGATTGAAGGCTTAGGCCCACTCCCCACACAGGGAGCGGGCCTAAGCCACAGTCTGGCCTCCCTCTGCAGGATGCAACCCACGGGGTGATCAGGGGATGGTGCTGGCTGGCAAGCGGCTGGCCCCATCCCCCAATCACCCCTCTGCCACCAGTGGTCACTGGTGCCCCCTGATTGCAGTCCCCTCCCTCTGCCCACTGGCACCCACCTTAGCTGGCCTGGCATTGCCAGCTCATTGACCGGTCGTTCTGCAGTTCAGTCAATTTGCATATTAGGCTTTTATTATATAGGATATTCTTATTTGACACTTAACAAAACTTTGACTTGATTTTTTTTATTATTATTAAATTTATTGGGGTGATGTTGTTTAATAAAATTATATAGTTTTCAAGTGTACAAAACTATGCTATATCATCTGTATATTGCATTGTATGTTTACCACCCAAAGTTAAATCTCTTTTCATCACCATATATTTTACCCCATTTCCCTTTGATAACTATCATACTGTTGTCTGTGTCTATGAATTTTTGTTTGTTTGTTCTTGTTGTTTATTCATTTGTTGCTTTCAGCTTTATATGAGTGAAAGCATATGGTTCTAGAGTTTTTCTGTCTGACTAATTTCACTTAGCACAATATTCTCAAGGTCCATCCATGTTGCTGCAAAGGTAGTATTTCATTTTTTCTTATGGCTGAGTAGTATTTCATTGCATATATGCACCACATCTTCTTTATTCAGTTATTTAGCAAACGGTACTTTGGTTGTTTCTATGTCTTGGCCACCATGAAAAATGATGCAATGAACATAGGGGTGCATATATTTTTGCAAATAAATGTTTTTAAAATTTTAGGGTAGATTTTTTAATGTGAGTATTTGAAATTAGAAGAACAATCAGGACAAGTGGCAAAGCCAACTTCCAGGAAAGAGGATATGGCCCCAGGATACTGGGAACAGCCCAATTGGAGAGAAATCAGGGAAAGTCCTAAAGATAGTTCCCACACAAACCTAGGGTTAGAACATATGTCCATGAATTCTGTTTCAAAATACAGTTATGATATCTTTTTAGGTAGTTAGCTTTGTTCTTTGCTGAACTGCTGGCTCCACTAGTTATAATAAGAATATTTTATACTCAAAGGTCAAAAATTAATAACTAGAAAGAAACCCAAATAAAGCTTCTTAGTGTCTTCTGTCATTAATTATTAAAACTTCTGGAGCATCACCTTGTACTCAAAGGGTTTTGTTCACTTTTAAAACAACTTGTCTCTCCCTTTTTTACTATCAGTGGATAATTACAATTAGTCCTTCAGAAGGCATCCCCGTGTACAGAGGAGTGAACAGGTGT
This sequence comes from Myotis myotis, assembly GCF_014108235.1. Taxonomy (NCBI): domain Eukaryota; kingdom Metazoa; phylum Chordata; class Mammalia; order Chiroptera; family Vespertilionidae; genus Myotis; species Myotis myotis. Next base: position 15,395,491 of record NW_023416318.1, on the reverse strand, counting down.
CAGGAGACCTGAGGTCTGATGGTGACTCTGATGCTAAATACCTTTTTGAACTTTCTAAGCTTTCATTCTCTCATTTGTACAATGAGACCCACAGTTTCATCCGGTGCAGAAATTTTATGATTCTAATTAAGAATGATTTTGGAAATCGCAATGAATGGAAGCACACCCACGGAATGAATTTGGCTGCATTCCAAAATGCTGCCTCTGGGAACTCTAATCTTAACAATTTTGCAGAACATTCAGTTGACCAAACTCTCTCTGAGCAACTACTGTGTGTGCAATTGCTTAATGTTCTGGAGGATACAGGACCCAGTACCAACCCTAGAGATTTGATAGTCTAATTGGTGAGGCAAGATACTTAACCAAAAAGTAGATGCAAGGACAAGGCAAATATGACATGAACCAATATCAAGAGTGCTAAGCAGCCTAGCCGGTGTGGCTCAGTTGATTGAACATCATCCCATGCACCAAGAAGTTGTCAGTTCAATTCCTGGTCACAGCACATGCTTGGGTTGAGGGCTCGACCCCCAGTAGGGGGGGTGTGTGAGAGGCAGCTGATCCACATTTCTATCTCTCTCCCTCTCTCTTCCTCTTTCTCTAAAAAAATCAATAAAAACATACATATTTTTTAAAGTGCTAAGCAGACAATATGGTAGTGAAAATCACTGACAAAGAAAGGACCATGGGCCACTTGAGGGATTGTTCAAAGGCAAGTTTGACCAAAGGGGAGAGTGAGCCAGAAGATAAGTTTGACTAGATACTGAAAACACTTGAATAACAGTATAAGGAAACTTGACTTTATTCACCATGCAATGGGAAACCATTTTTAAGTTTTGACAAGAAAATGATAATTTCTAAGTCATGCAGGATTTCAAAATCGTGTCATTTATCACAACATACAGAGACTTCATATAGCTGCATAAATTGCTAAACATTCAGACTTTGGTCTTCATCTTATTTAAACTTGGTGGGTTGAACAGATTCTCACAATCCACAGAGCTTTATATTAAACATACTAGCTACACTTACATACATTCCTTTAAGTGACGTTTGCTTCAATTAAGATGTGAATAAAGATCAAAACTAGTAGCTAATAGCAAAATACAAGCATCAAAGAATTCCAGTCTCCAGAACTTTTTATTTCTTCTCATTATTTTTTAATTAGAAACAATTTTGTAAGGGGCTATTGAATATTCACATAGCTCTCACACTTCTATATGTGTTGCCTATTCATTTCTGCAGTCTTGCAGTGGAGGTAAAACTCTGTCTTCATCCCCAAAAAGTAATTGATTATGAGAGAGAGAGAGAGAGAGAGAGAGAGAGAGAGAGAGAGAGAGAGAGAGAGAGAGTGTCATATTTAAAAGAACCAAACAGAAGCTTGCAGCATTCACCACTCAGGGATAGAGAGAGAAGAAATCTCTATCTATTAGCATGAAACTTGACTGTTTTTTTTCTACTGAATTAACTACAATCATTTTCAAGAAAGAACATTTCAATACATTTTTCTGACAGGTAGGAAATTAACTGCATACCAGAAGCTATTGAATTCAACTTTAACAGTATCAATAAACATTTCTGATTAAATTATGAAATTGATTTTATAATTTTGACCATTATGTTTTTACATCAATATCATCATATGACAGTAAATGTAGTTACTGCTTCCTTATTGATCTTAGACATGGCACTCTAAAGTACTCATTTGACTATATTACAAAATCAAACTTGATTTCCTGTAGTACTGCAGTAACTTCAGGTCATAATCTAGTCTAAAGAATCAAAATAGATGAATTATTCAGTTATTAAAAGATATATTTTTCCGTGGAGGAAAAGGAACACTTTGGTCAAACCATCCTTAATGGTGTGTTATAAGATATTTCTCCATGTGGTATTAATTCATGTCGGTCTTACATAAATATCCTATCACCTCCTGCTTGTGTGTTATCAATCATGTTTCCGATGAGTAACGTAAACATCACTTGAAGAGAAAAAAATGTTTATCCTTTCTACACAGGAATTCAACAACAACAACAACAAAATGTAATGTTTCCATGACTTTGAAATCCATGTTTTGGTCTCATCAGCCCACCCCATCAAAATAATACCATTGCATTCCCAGGAGTGCTACCTGCTATACCTGTCAGTGGACAAATTCTAAAAGCAAACCAAAAGATGATGTTCTGAATGTCTGTCAGAGTTAATACAAAACTGGGAGTGCTCATCCTAGAGGTCCAGCATTGTGGGGAAGTCCACATAAAGACATTTCATGCTTGTCAATACTTACCCCCCCCCCCGCCCCAAAATTGATTTTTAACTTATAAAAGGTGGGGATATGCAGAGACCTCTCAATTATGTTGTCTCCACCCCATCAGGTGGATGTGGACAGCAAGGCCTATGGAGCATGAAGGGACATAGCTGGTTCCTAAGAGACTGAAGCTAGACCCCAAGTTTCTTGTCTCCCAGTCTGAATCTTGTTTTTTCAGTTCAGGTGCACTCTAATTATAATTTTTGAAGTAACCTATGAAGTAAGAATTGAAATATCAAACCCAAGGTAAATCACATCCACCCCAGACCCAAACGAATCAGTCCATACTAGAGTAGTTCTAAGGCTGGACTACTGAGATGCTACTGTTTTTGTTTTTTCATTGTCCACTTTCTACTTCCATGGATATTGGAATCCTATGTAAGGACTATTAAATTTTTTTGAAAGATATCTTTGAATCATTTCACAAAGAACCAAAGTATAAATTCACTGTGGCTCAAGATACCAAAAAAAAATAAATAAATACGTACATACATTTTTGGATCTGCCACTGCTTGGAGTGAAGGTCAGATTACATCCCCTCTCCCTTTTTTTCCTCTTCAGCCTTGCATTAGCATTTGCTAAATACTTCTCCTCTGAAAAGGTTTCTGTTATGGCCAACATTGAAAACCAATGGGAATAAATTCATTAACTAATAGAATTTTAATAAATAGAGCCTAAGAGTCTTCAAGGTGGGAGCAGTCCTAAAGCTCACCTCATCCAACCTTCCCCAGAGCAGAAATGCCCTGTGTACCGCCCCAGAAAATGCCCACCTGACCTGTCTCAACAGCTCTGGAGCCTGAGGACCTTCTCTTTTCTAGGTAGGCCATCTCATTTATGAATAACAGTGAATGCCAGAGGTTTTTCCTAATAAAACACTAAAATTTGTTTACTGACTGATTTAATGCCTTCAGGGGGGAACAGGTTATTAAAACTGTCACTTTAATAAAAGTGAGTCTAGTCCTTGATATTAGTCTCCCATTTTATTATAATAATAGTAGAGGCCCAGTACATGAAAATCATGTACTCGGTGTGTGTGTGTGTGTGTGTGTGTGTGTGTGTGTGTGTGTGTGTGTCGGGGGGTGGTCCCCTTAGCCTGGCTTGCACCCTCTCACAGTCTGGGAGCCCTCAGGGGATGTCCAACTGCCGGCTTAGGCCCGCCTCCCACTGGCAATTGAACATTCCCAGAGGGATCCATAGTGCTGCTGAGCCACCACCACTGCGCTCACCAGCAGTTAGCCCGGCTTCTGGTTGAGCAGCGCTCCCCCTGTGGGAGCACACTGACCACCAGGAGGCAACTCTTGTGTTGAGCATATGCCCCCTGGTGGTCAGTGTGCATCATAGCAACCAGTTGTTCTGCTGTTCAGTTGATTTGCATATTAGCTTTTTATTATATAAAATCTTCCTGGCTTAGTTTTATAAGATAAACAGATCTTTGAAAGGAAAGACATTTCCAGGTAGTTTGGAAGAGAAAAACAACAGAAATCTAATATCTTTTTATCTTATTGTCCCAGATGATGGATTTCTACAGAGAAGGAGACTTGGAAAGGGCAGGGCAGCACCTATAGCTCCAAGCTAATTACAGGCTCTGCTCCAACTAGGATGATACCTAGTGTGGCCTTAATAAGGACTATAGGACTGCGTACTAAATGCAAAGGCTCTGAGATAAAAAACAAACAGAAAAACAACACAAAACATTAATTCAATGATTGACTTGTTAGGCAACTTTATGGAGTGTGCTCAGCTATGAGACCGTTAAGAACAAACTGAGAGCCCTGACCAGTTTGGCTCAGTAGATAGAGCGTCGGCCTGCGGACTCAAGGGTCCCAGGTTCGATTCCGGCCAAGGGCATGTACCTTGGTTGCGGGCACATACCCGGTGGGGGGCGTGCAGGAGGCAGCTGATTGATGTTTCTAACTCTCTATCTCTCTCCCTTCCTCTCTGTAAAAAACCAATAAAATATATTTTAAAAAAAAACAACCTGAGCATAATCTCTCCTTTCCAGAGTGCATAAACCAGAGGGGGAAACAGGCATGTGGCCCTTCAAATGAGAACGCAGTAGATAAGTGCAAAGAGAAGGGTCAGTGATCAAAAGGAGAAAACCCAGATTCCACCAGGAGTTCTATTCTGCTTTGCTTCTTGCAACTGGCTTCCTAACAACCAATTCAATTCGGTTCTACTCAAGTTCATCTTTCACACTAGGTCTTAATGATCTTCTAAAACAGTGGTTCTCAACCTTCTGGCCCTTTAAATACAGTTCCTCATGTTGTGACCCAACCATAAAATTATTTTCGTTGCTACTTCATCACTGTAATGTTGCTACTGTTATGAATCATAATGTAAATATCTGATATGCAGGATGGTTTTAGGTGAACCCTGTGAAAGGGTCGTTCAACCACCAAAGGGGCTGCGACCCACAGGTTTAGAACCGCTGTTCTAAAATACAAACCTGATTCTCTTGTCCTTAAGTAAAAAGTTCATGCTCCTTTGCTTGATGAACAAAGCCATTTATAAATTCCTGCTTCCCTTCAGCCACTTCTCTCAGTACCAGCCCCACCTCAATCCCTTGTCCTTCAACCACATTGACCTCCTTATGGGTTGCCACACACCAGGGGGCCCGCTCACCTCTGGGCTTTCATGGAGATTAACAGTCCTCCCTTGTACTCTTCAAGGAACAAATTCTGTGTGAAGCCTCAGGTCTCAGACCAAGTATTATCTTTACAGAAAGTCATTCTGACCCTCCCAATCTGGGTCTGGTATTTCTTTTCTTGGTTCAAGGGCACCCTGTGTTTACCTTGATTCTGGATGGAAAGCCTATACCTACTATGGTCCATACCACTTAGATTTGTGATCACTTTATCCAAACAGAGAAAGAGAGAGGAAAAAATAGAGAAAGAAGGAGGAAGTAATGGAGGGATATAAGGAGGGAACAGTTTATATAAACTGCTTAAACTTCACAGCAAATTTTTCTCTGATAGTGAAATTTTAGGTACAGCTTTGCAGATTAAAACGGCACAATGGATCTAACACTCCTTTTACTTGCGCTTGTGGAGAGAGGACCATAAGGCATGTGAGCTTGGAGGCATTGGAACCTCATTCTGGAAGGTAAGCCAACATTACTCAGCACAAAGTTTCCCCAAGCAAACTCACAAACTCAAAAATAGAAACATTAAGAATTTTCCACTATTACTTAGCCAGTGTTCATACTGTACAGTCTCATTATAACTCTTGGAACAGAAATTAGAAAGGGTGTGATCTAGGCCAGAGTTTGACATACGTTTTTGTAAAGGGTCAGATCATTAATACTTCAGCTTTGCTGGCCATTTAATCTGTTACAACTATTCAACTCCACCATTGTAGGCAGAAAGCAGCCACAGACAATCTGTAAACAAATGAGTGTGGCTGCACTTCCATAAAGGTTTGCTTACAGGCACTGAAATTTAAATTTCATATAATTTTCCCATTCCACAAAATATTATTCCTCTTTTGATTCCCCCCCTCAACCATTAAAAGCTATTCTTAGTTCCCAGGTTACACACAGGCAGCAGGCTGGACTTGGGCTGTGGGCTGTAATGTACCCATCCCTACTTCAGAATATACAACAATATACCTCTGAGCTATTAGGCAGCATCTAACCTACACTGGAAGTGAGGTAATAGATAAAAGAGTAGACTGCTCCCTCTCCACCACCCACGCTCCTTCTATGGGTACCTAGGAGGAAGAATGTAGGTAATACTCTGTTGACTCCAGGAAGGGATCAAATTAATTCAGGTCTTTTTACATGCCTACTGAATCTTGCCTTTTTCATGCATTGCCCCATTTAATCCTCACAATGGCCATATGAAGGCATTCTTTTTTACCCCCTCCCCATTTTACAGAAGTGTACACTGAGGCCAGAAGGGATGTATAATTTGCCCAAATTAACACACCAGTGAGCAGCATACACAGGATGTCTACTCAATCTGCCTGACCGTAGAGGCCATCCTCTTTCTATTTTACTGCCCATAGCTAACACCCCTGAATCTACCATTATGTTTGAAATTCACCACTTACGCCAGTAAGCAAATGACTGGTATGGGAGTTACTGACACAACATTTAAAGCCTTTCATAACATCTTTCCATGACATCTGTCATCTGGTTTGATCTTGCCGTCCAACTTCCTCCCGCACTCTTCCCTTACACGAACTCTTTAAATCCTGGAGATGTTCTGCCATAAATTCCTGGTCTCCCGGGCCTAATTCAAATGTCACCAGTACCACAAGCCCTGCCCCGATTCCCCCTGCCAGATATTGAAAGTGTTTCTTTTCTTCTGTGACTGCCCAAAGCACCTTGCACTTCCCTGCCACACTCAACATTATAGTCATTGATGTTCCATTTTATCTACCTGTTGATTATGCGCTGGTTGAGGGCAAAAAAAAATTCTCACAGGAATCGGAATCTTCATATACATTGCATAGGTTGAGTGCTCAATAAATTTGCTAAGATTCTTTATAAAAATAAAAGCCACTATCATCCTCAGTAAAATAAAATGTAGGTCCTTTAAGCTGGTCCACGGAGGGGTGCTGTCCAACAGGGATGGGTGATTAGGCCACTCAGTTTTGTCTCCGGCATCTGAAATGCAGTTCTCCCTCAGTATATGGTTCAACTACATTAACCCTGGGGGAAGAGAGGGGCTTTTTCCCTCCTTAATACTCAGTCCTGAACACGGACACTTAACCTTTTCCTGAATTCCCGGTAGCACAGCTGAGACGAAGGCAGAAGCATTTAAACAAGGGTTTATTGGAGGCTAGGATGACAAGAGGGAAATAAACATCAAAAGGGTCTAGAAAATGAGGTTGTAAGAGTTATATATAGCTTACAGCTCCTCAGCTTAGTTTAACCACAGGGAAGCCTGCATGTGGTTGAGGCATCTGATGTCCCTATTCCTGGGGCTGCACGTCAGTGTCTCTGGATTCTCTGAAACTGAGACCCAAGAAACATGGCCCCAGAGAGACCAGAGTTTGCTTTTACTCTGGCTGCGATCTGCTGCCAAGACTCTCGGGTCTTCTGTTAGAGAATCTACACTTTTACCAGAAAAATAAGCTCCAGGGTGTCCAGCTTTTTTAGGTCGTAAATCATCCTGATCTGAGGTAAGAAGCTCAAATTTGGGGAGAGGCAAGGGAAAGGACGCAGAATCTGATACTGGACAAGAGGAGGGAAGAGCTGTTTGCTAACTTAGTTGAGAGCAAAATAAGGAGAAAGTGGCTCAAATCGCAGGGGAAAGGATTTGGGCTACTTCTAACAGACGCTTCTTACTAAAAGGATAGTAGGACCAGAGAAAGACTATAAAAAGTCTGGGTATGGGAAAACGGTTCCAATAACATTGAGGCCAGTCACTCTCACACTGTCCCAGATGATGGCAGTTTGAAAGCAGGGAACAAGAGGCCAGGTATGGATTAGGCGACTTTAGATTTCTTTCCAGCTTTGGGTATCTTTAGGCCATAGATTGTGGAAGAGGACAACCCGAAATGAGAGTCCGACTTCTAATATAAAATCATGGGCAACCTTTTCATATGATTTCCTTTTCTTTTTAGCTACAGGAACATATACTGAGCGGTAAGTAGAAACACAAATAAGAGGCTTAAGCTTTAGTAAGTTTTTTAGAATACTGTAGCTGACAGAAAGAAACAGAAAGAGGGTAGGAGAAAGAAAGGGGGGTGGGAGAGAGAGAGGAGAGAACACACACACCTGAAGAAACTGATTATATGACCACGACGAAGTCCATTTCTTCTGAGTTTCCTCATCCATAAAATGGGAAATGTTTCCCAGGGCTATCTGAGCGATGGAGGTGAAAGAGCTTGGAGAAGCAGAAGGCACTCTCCCAAATGGAAGGGATTACCATTAGCTAAATGCATTACAGACCATCAGCATCAGGAGGGCTTAACCTCGGGCAAACAGCAGTCCACCAGGTGATTTGAGTAAGGGTTGGGGTTACATTTTGATTAACCCACGCGAAGCCCTTACATCATAGAATGCAATGTGATCCACCCTAATGGAGCCCCTTAGAGCCAAATTGGACCTCTAGTTTCTTGTCGTTGTGGTTGTGTTTTTCATTAATTTCAGTGACCCTTGCAGTTCGTTCTTCATCTAAGGAATGGGGTAGGGGAGGGGCTCTGGATGGAAGACTAGGGCACAAGAGAAAAGTTTGGATTTGGGATGCTTAAAGCAAAGGACATTAACTTTCACAAAGGAGTAAATTGAAAAACATAAACAAATCATTAGGTCAATTAAACCAGCAGGACATCGAGACCTGCCAAAGCATGTGATGGAATAAAGAAGCACAAATGTGGGGGGTGGTTTTGTTGTTGGGTTTGTCCCTCGAAGAAAACACCTGGCAGGGTTATGGCTTGTGATTAATTTATCCCATCGCTAATCTCTTCGCTTGTTTTTATGTAAAAAATAAAACAAGGGCCCAAATCTAATTTACTCAGCAATATGAAATAAAATTCCTATTAGGAAAGACAAGAATGGTGAGGTGTTCTCTGAATAAGTACTATTTTTATAAGTCCATTATTAAGAGTTTTAAAAGAGATAGGAAGAGTACAGAGAAAACACTAACCTAAGCCCAAGCCAAGGAAAGAGCCCTGGTTTGGACCTGTTGGGTTCAAAAAGTGGCTTTCAGTTCAGCATGACTAGCAAGATAACCAGGCAAATGATTCATCAGGCTCTTAACTCAGCAGGTGTGTTGCTGTGCACCCGCCAAAGAGCCATTCACAGCTCATTTGAAGCTGTGACTTTCTCTGTGTGGCAAGGATAAGACAGGAAGATCATTCACTCAGATTTCCTCCTATGGGTGTGTCAGGCATCATTCTACTCAATTCTACTTAGAAAATATTTATCAAACAACTCATGCTGTGCTACTAAATAACACTAGTTGCTGGTGGGGATGGGAATGGAGGTGAGGAAAGGAGAAAGGGATAATAAAGGAGAAGCTAGCCCTTCCCTCAAAGCATTTATGATTTGACTAGAGGCCCAGTGCACAAAATCCGTGCATTCGAGGGGGGTCCCTTGGCCCAGCCTATGCCCTCTCACAGTCCGGGAGCCCTTGGGGGATGAGGCTCCCACCACTGCCATTGTGCTTGCCAGGTGTGAGCCTGGCTTCTGGTGCACTGACTACCAGGGGGCAGCTCCTGCAGTGAGCGTCTGCCCCCTGGGCATCATAGCAACCGGTCATTCTGCCATTCTGCTGATTTGCATATTAGCTTTTTATTATACAGGATTAGAAAAACCTGGTTTCTCCTCATGAAAATGATTGTTCAAGAACAAAGCAATGTACAAACCCAAAAGCAAGAACACAGGATGTTGTGCCAAATGAAAAGAAATACAAAACTAAGTATATACTCTAAACCAAAATGCGATTTAATAATTATACATATGTACGTATTAGTATATGTATGTACATGTGTATGTTTTGAATACATACTAACAGAATAATAATTATAAAATTTCATACCTAAAGTTAATACTTGTTATCTCTGCATATGGGATTATAGTTGATTATTAAAAAATTTATATTTTCACTTTGCTTGAAATATAAACAAAATTCATTTTCATAACCCATATATGTGCAAGCATCAAACACATGTGGCAAAGATGAATGTGGCTGTGAGAGGAATGAGGAAATTCCCTAAGGGAATCTGATTGGGAGAGGCAGAAGCCTTGGGAGATGGATATCTGGCCATAGGAAGCCTGAGGGAGAGGGGAGATTTTTCCACCTGAGACCAGGTGAGGAGAGTAAGCAGTCATCTTCTCAGGAAGGGAGGACACCATGGAGAGTTCCAGATTCAGATGAAAGGGCCAGGATTGCATGAGGCGAGCTGTCACTCCCCTCAGGAATGTAACTATCATCAAAATGATTCATTATGTCACAGGCACAAATTGTATAATTTTCACCAGCTTCCCAGCCTCCTCTTCACATACCTCTCCTAAGCAGACCCCCTTTAGTGTGCATCCTGAACCTTCTCTTGCGTGTGATAAACAGTAGAGAGAGGTAACAATATGAATGAGCAGAGTCAGGGTAGAGTTTTTGGTTTTTAGAGGAAAAAAAAGAAAGTTACTAGCTTGAGAGAAGAATTTGATTCAAAAGAGGTTAAGTGATGATGGAGGAGTTAGGAGCTACCTAGACTGGATTTCAAGGAGGGATTTTTTTTTTAAATAGAAAGTTGAGAAAACAAAAAGGATTTATTTCTGTTAAGAGTCTAGCTGTTGTTTCTGTGGACGTCACTAAGTTTGGAAGAAATAAGGAATATACTATTTTCCTGTACATTAAGAGCATCTTATAAGATGGGGGTCAGCGAACTTTTCCGGCGAAAGGCCGGATAGTAAATATTTTTAGCTTTTAGGACCATGCAGTGTCTGTCACAACTACGCAACTTTGCCACTGTCACTTGAAAGCAGCCACAGATAATATGTAATCAAATATGGCTGTGTATCAATAAAACTTTATTTTAAAAAAAAACACCTTCATTCTGGCTGGGTAGCTCAGTTGGTTAGAGCATCGTCCCCATACACCAAGGTTGCGGGTTCAATCACCAGTCAGAACACATACAAGAATCCATCAATGGGATGCATAAATAAGTGGAACAACAAATCAATGTCTCTCTCTTCCTCCTTTCTTTTCTTTCTAAAAATCAATAATCAATAAATAAAAAATTGTAAAAAAAACTTTATTTTAAAAGTTTGGTTATGAGACATAGTTTGCTAACTTCTGTTGTCTGAGAGTACTAAGATTTAAACATCTTTCTATTATTTCCTGTCCCTCCTCCCCTGATATACTGCTCTCTCTCTATTATACATAGACAGGGCCATGTGGTACATTAGTTGTATTCAGGTTACAGCAATAAACACAGCAAGTTCTTTCACTGGCCACGTCAGAGAAAATTACAGCTACAGAGAGAAGCATGACTATGAGAACACTGTAAGATCTTGTTTGTTATTTTTGTATATGCTTTCCTGTAGTGATCAGAAGGGAAAACTTCATGATGAGAGTGGGCTTATCTTCAAGGGCTTAGTCTATTCAGGCTGCTCTAACTCAATACCAAAGACTGTGGCTTATAAACAACAGAAATGTATTTCTCACATAGGTCCAAGATTAAGATACCAATAGACTTGCTGTCTGATGGGGACCCACTTCCTGGTTTGCATCTGTATCCTCATGTGGCAGGCAGCAGAGACGAGGGAGCTCTCTAGAGTCTCTTCCAGAAGGGCATTAATCTCATTCATGAGGGCTGTGACCTTATATCCTAATCCCAGCACCATATACCATCACATTAGGGATTAGGTTTCAATATATAAATTTTGGGAAAACACAAATATTCCGTCTGTAGCAGTGAAAAAAAAGAAGAGGGAAGTTGGTACACTGTGGCTCCTTAGTCCACCTTCCATGAAAGAATCTCCACAGGCAGAAAAGAGGGTGACAGGTGAAAAGAGGGAACGAAAGTGATCTAAAGGAGAAGTGAGGACCTGGAGCAGGCTGGTATGGCTTAGCATAGGAAAGTCTATGTGTTTCTCAAGAGAACATTCTCTCATTCAATATCTATAAAGCACTTCCTATGTGCAAGTGCTAAGGCAGGCACCGGAGAGCAGGTAATAAAAAATAATTCTGTCTTTGAGGAGCTAGTCTGAGAGACCACTCCTTCGGGGAGAAAGGGGAAAATCATTCACAGCTGCTGAGGAGTGAAGCTCTCTAGGGAAGAAAGCCAATGCTGTACTGCGCCTTGACCAGAAAAAGGAGATCTACATCGCTTGGCCTTGCCCATTTTGTGCACTTACCTATATCTCTTGAGCTACTGACCACACTAGAGGCAGGAAGGAGAAGCCAGTCTTTGCCCAAGAATAGATTTGCAATTCAAGGGCAGAACAGGCCTAACCCTCCAGCCAGCTCATGTGAGATGAGTTTGGACAGGTTATTCTCACCCATTTACACACAGGGACTTGGGCATCGATGATGATAAGAAACCATTATTTCCTCCAAGACAAAAGTGCTAATCAGCTGAATGGAAGTTTGTTGTGCATGCTGCTAAGGATCCGGATATTTAGAAATGTCTAGTCAACTAGCTGATTTTTTCACTTTTCAGTTGACTATTATTATTCCTTAGAAACAACCTGAGATGCGATTATTTCTAGACATCAAATCAAGTGTATTATTTGCCAAGGGACTCTCTAAGAAATTATTGTTCCCTATTTAAATAAAAATATGGCCTTTTTGAGCCCTTCAAAGACAGACATGGTCGTGGTTATGCCATTGTTTCTCACTATGGTCCAGCCCACTGCCAGGGTCATGGATAGACCTTTCTGTTTCCAATGAGTGACAGTAGAACAGAACACATGGGCTTTATCTTGATTTGTGTCCCCTCTAATAGGATGCTTTCCCTAAAGAGTGTGGTTGTATTTTTTGCTAGCCAGTGTAGACACTGCTGCTGCAGAAAATCCCCAAGCATTGGCTTTGCAAAAGAATTCTAGAGCTCCGCCCTAACTGGTTTGGCTCAGTGGATAGAGCATCAGCCTGTGGACTCAAGGGTCCCAGGTTCGATTCCGGTCCAGGGCATGTAACTTGGTTGCAGGCACATCCCCAATAGGGAGTGTGCAGTAGGCAGCTGATCGATGTTTCTCTCTCATCGATGTTTCTAACTCTCTATCCCTCTCCTTTCCTCTCTGTAAAAAAATCAATAAAATATATATATTTTAAAAAAAAAGAATTCTAGAGCTCCTAAAACCAAGGATAGAGTCACAGGAGCCTTTTAACATGTGTCCACCCCCTACTTGTTTCATTTACATGTTGCAGAGTTTAGTGTGATTAGAGAAAAGCAAAACAAAGAACAACTCTGCATTGGACTGACCTGCTAGTTGGTGGCTAAGGCCCAGTTTCCCCCTACACAGGCAGAGTCTGGCTGAACGCTGGAAGGTTGCCATAAATTGACTTGTCTTGTTGAGAAGTCTGATTGAAGTTTTATTGCCTTCTCTTCTTATGTCCAGCCACCACAAACACTTACTAAGCCCCCACATGCTGCCTTGCTTCCTATATCCTATCAGCAAGGGGGTGATGGCAATCTGGAGAACACGGACACTAAACAGCTCCCCGTCCCAGGAGGCTCACTTGGCACTTCAGATTTGAAGGTGTGTGGGCTTTAACCTTGTCCTCCTGAAAGTATTGGCCTTCACATAAAATTTTTCTGTTCCTCTGCTTTTTCCTTCCCAGTAAGGACAAACCTCTCCAAGAGGAGAAACGACTTTCAGATCACTCAAGGAGTTGATGGTAGATAGACATCAAATTCATATCTATCTTTGTTCTCCAAGACAAGGACCACTTTTGCACGCAGACCATAAACTATTGTTCCAGAGCAAGCATGTCAAACTCAAAGGCTAACAGGGGTCAAATAAACAAGGCATGCGGCCCGTGGGCCGCAAGTTTGACATGCTTGTTCCAGAGCAGTGGTCGGCAAACTCATTAGTCAACAGAGCCAAATATCAACAGTACAACGATTGAAATTTCTTTTGAGAGCCAAATTTTTTTTAAACTTAAACTATATAGGTAGGTACATTGTTATTAACTTAATTAGGGTACTCCTAAGGCTTAGGAAGCGTCATACTCAAGGGGCCAAAGAGCCGAATGTGGCTCGCGATCCGCAGTTTGCCCACCACGGTTCGAGTATCTCATGCCCCTGGCCTCTTTGAAAGAAACAGTGGAATTAGGTTTTTACACCTTTTGGATCTTGAGTGAAAAAGCACATCATCTCAGCACCACCTGTGTCTTGGGTATCAACATTAGTTCAGACTAAGCCACATTCATTCAGGACTTTTTGTTTCTCCCATCCTGTATCCAGTCTCTCTCCCTCCCCATTTCTAGGAATTCCCCTCACACTTGATTTAATGATCATTCTCCATTTCCTTGACTCTTTCACTAACCCCTGATACTGAGGCTCCTCATCTCTTTGATGATTTTGTCTTCCTTCTCAGTAGTTTCTCTGATTAATTGTTTTCATTCCTCCTTAAAGAAAGTTCAATCTTTTTTTCTCCAAAGCCAGCTGTCTCACTGGAAAGGGAATCTCTGTTTTCCCTTTAAGGCTAGCAATGGCCATCTAGTGATTCTTCCCTGGCTTTCGGATTGGGATCCTGGGGTCATTCGACTTTGAAATTTGACTTTAATACTGGGGTAAACGCGGCCAGCTCCTAGGCTGCTGATATCTGGAGGCAAATTGCTTCAGAATCCACTTGCTCACTCACCCTTTCCCTCTGGAAATGCTAACCTAGCCTCTCATAGCATTCCATGAGAAATCACCTCTCCAGTTGGTCTCCACCTTAAACATCTATTATTGCATTTTAAAACATATAACCTTTAGTTATAGAATCACTGAATCTTGATCTAAAAGAACCATTTAGTCCATTTTATAGTTGAAAGGTCCAGAATCCAGATGGCGTAGCGACTTGACCAAGGTCGCACAGTTAAGACTAATTAATGACATTTAAGTCTAGAACTCCTCTTCCTGCATGTTCCTCTCACCATAACGTCACCTCATTGAGTCGTGCCAGTTTCTCTTTCAATTAAGTTTTACTTAAGAAATACATACCAATTTTACCCCTGTAGGACCTTAACATAAAATCTACTAAACTGAGTGACCAATTCTTTGATTCAGTAATTAGAGAGCAGAATAAACATGACTTCTGGTTTTTTTCCTTACATCTAAACAGTTCTCACCTTTTCCTCTTTGGCCCACTCATCTACCTTCTCAGACAGGAAATGATGGTATTTCTGACCAACTTTCCCCAACATGAGATACTTCAGTCAAGAGGGGTCCTGTGTCAAACACGTTTGCAAAATGCTCAGAGCACATTGGATCCTTCCCGGCCTTGGGAATTCAAAATGCGTGTCAAAGGCTCTGAGAGTGCTGAAATCAAGAAATTTTCATGGCTTAATTTAATTTAATGTCTACCAAGCCTATTTGGCTATGGAGTTCTTTTCGTAACAATACGCCTATTGAAATCTCGCAGTACACAATTTCGAGAAAAGTAGCTTTGGACTCCATATCTCTATTTCTGTCGAAACCCCTTACTTCCTCGCATTCTCGCCATATTTACACTGCCCTCCAAAAACAGTCCCATTCTATGGACAACCTTTTTTTAAGTGCCTACCATGTTATTCATAAGGGCTTGCTATGCCCAGGAAAAGTCCCAAACTTGCAATCTAAAAGTGGGTTGAATCCCAGTCTCACTGGCTGCATGACCTTGAAGGAATAGCTTTGCTTTCTGTGAATATTGATTTCTTCACCTGTAACCTCAACATCGCAATTGCTGCCCCGCCTCTATCAGCATTGCTTTGAGGAGCAGCAAAATAAAGATGGGAAGGCATGTCATTCATTCTCAACAATAGTATAAATGCTAAACATTATTATAATGATAATAACAATGATGCTAAACCCCTTTCCTTAAGTAACACGTTTACATTAGTGTCAAAAGTTCTCAAAGACTATTAAAAACTGGTCATATTGGGTTTAATCTGTCAATGGAGCATAGGGAAATATGGCTGAAGTATCAAAAACAGAAATTAGCCATTTGCAAAGAAAAAGGAGAAGGCAGCTATTACCCTAGTGGGGAGAAAGTTTGGGGGTGGTGGGAGGCGGAGATCTGAAATCATTCTCTGAGGAGGCAGAGCTTTTATGTAATTTCAAGAAGAGATCCCTTCTGATCCAGGGGCAGGGGTAAATGGTGAAGCCAGGAGTTGGGTGCCTGGAGGAATCATACATGAAATTGTTGCTAAATGGAAGGCTTTGGCTCAAACCTAGTGACCCCTCCTCAGTGACCTGAAGGAAGCCAGAAACCCTATGAGAACACACAGGAGGCACCCTTTTCCCAGAGGAAAGGAGGCAAATAGGACTAGATGTCAGCGACTGCAGTTCAACAATTCAGTGCTGAACCAGAGAAATACTAGTTTCTCAGAGACGGGTTTGTATGTGTGTGTCCTTCTCATCTGCCAGGCTGGTGACCAGAAAAACATCTGTTACACATTTTAATGAGGGGTTCAGAACACAGGACGCCATAACCCAAAGGAGTGATGTGAATGATGGGGAAATTTAGAGATCACAGCCGGCCAGAAACCAAATGTGACATTGGCCCTTTAAGGCTTTGTCCTTCTGACCGTTCCAGGTTCCTAATCCTCCTGCCAAGTGGGCTGGAGGCCAAAATATTTTTAACTTTGCATTTATTTCAGGGTGTTAATCTCATAGGCAACCAATTCCTATTTAATAAACTCAGGCTCCCCAGGCCCTCCCCTTCGGGGATGCCTGGGTCTGCTCTCCCCAAGGTTCAGCATACATGTGCCTGCTCTGTCTTTTTCTGCGTGGGGAGGGTGTTGACACAGGAGTGTCAGGGCATCACGCAGCTGTCATCAGCCCCATGCCACAGATGGTACTTCAATTATGCATCCCCTTCCCGAGGCACTTGCCTCGGCCTCTGGATCTCACTCCGGGCTCTAGAAGCCAGGAGAGGCAGAGAAGTCAACTCAAGATGGGCTCCGGAGCCCTAGCTCTATGACCCACCACAGACAAGTGGGTTTCCTTCACCCCCTCTCCCAGCCCCCTTTTAAATCACTAACCACAGAAGGTAAGGAGAAAGCACTTGAATTACAAAGATTTCCATTTATTACTCAGGCTGCCCCTCCACAAAGTGTGCCTTTTCCCCTTTGGCAAGAACAGATCACTATTGACACTTTTAGAAGGCCCTGGGCCCCTCTCAATTATGGGCCTAATCTCTGCCTGCTCTGAAAGCAGAATTCTTTTCTAACTAGATTTTTTAGAAAGTTGAGAGGCTACTCTTTGCTTTATTCATTGGAATGACTCCGTGAGCTAATGTATTCTCCTGTCAGTATATTTCATGGGTTCGGCAACATCTGCAGGATGTGGAAAAAACAGAAACAAACCAGATGTTTCAAAAAGGTAGCTCCACTAAGCCTCCTTAACATAATTATTGCAATATCGCATCCGCATTTTATTGTCCCTCTTCTATATTTATATGCTGCTAACTTTCCCCGCAGAAAGCCAAACCAGTGGCTCTGAGTTCCTTCTAAACAGATTTGCAATCTTGAAAAAAAAAAAATGACATATATCTTCCATTAAATCCAAATTTCCTTTATCAAATTTTACAGGGGGAAAAATAGATTAAGGAAATGTAGATATTTATCTCAGCCTTCAACATTTACACTCATTTAGTTAATTAGCACTTAATTACACTGTCGAAGGAGAAAATTTTACCACGGACAGACCGGTGCCCACCCCTCAGGCCCTCACTTCTTTAGGAAGGCAGGCCTTTGCTCAGAGCCAACTCTTCCTCCAAGAAACATTTGTAATGATTACTTGACAAGGAGTGCAGATACAAAATTGTGCAACAGAGAGCCATCACTCACCAGAGCCCCGCCGGAGTCCTCAAACTGGAGCAACAGTGCCCCCCAAAGTAAGCAGCCAGAACACCCTGTTAGTGAACTGGGCGGCCCAAACTTCTATTTTCTGCTTTATAAGCCGAGGAGCTATTTTAAGAGTTGCTGGCCGAAAAGCAGGCTCTATTACAACCAGACGAGCATTCCAACCAAGCTGGGGAGCCTCGGCTGGAAACAGAGGCTGTTTCCACCTATTTTAACTCAGACGCCAGGAATTCTCTAAGGAGGAGGTGGGGGTAGGGAGCAGAGAGACCCAGTAGAAAATTGGAAAACTTCAGAAATTTGCCAAACTCGGGAGAACAAAGCATAACCAGATTAATGCATAAATCTTATTAACCAAAATGCAGCTGAATAGAGTCATTTGTCATCAGAGTTTCTCCATCTTTTAACAAATGGCAATAATTTTTGGTCTCACAGGTTCCCTGCCAAGTGGAAGACCTCATTAAAGCTGTTGGAAAACAATAGTATTCTAATTAGCTTAATTATAATAGAATGAATTATCAACCCAATTTTTAAAAACAATATACAATTAGCCCTTTAAAAAAAAAAAGCCAAAGACTCCATTTTTCCACACAGAAAATGAAGCATAACACCCTTCATTTTATTGTTAGGGCAAAATCCTAGACACCATGATGCAGTGGTATGAGCTTGTAATGAAAGCAACAGTCCCCACTCCTCCAGCGACTCCCTTTGTGCACTGACTAGACGGCCTTTGGCTCTAAGAATGGAAACTGCATTAAGCTGGAGCCTGACCCAAATTTTCTCTTTCAAGTTCTAAGCCCTGTTTTCTATTTTCTCTTCTATCTTGGAATAGGGGCACTTTATAAAAGATGAAATATCACATTCCTGAAAGACAATGAACTGGTGATGTCATATCAGCATGTTTGGCTTTTATAGTGCTCTTGGAGGTATTTCGAAGGGAAAAACAATAATGTGGTGTTGGAAATAGGAAATGAAAGCCAGGAAGCCTGAAAACCAAACTTTTAAAGACAAATTATATAATCAACAACATAGTCATAACCACCTATGAGCAACTGCTCCTTCCCTTCCCCTCAAAAATCTACAATGAGAATCCCACCCATGATACTCCCACCAGAATGGCTAGAATTAAAATGACTGATGATGCCAAATGATTCTAAAAATAGGAAGAAATCAGAATTCCCATGCATTTTAAGTGGGAATGTAAATTGGTACAACCACTTTGGAAAATGATAGTATTTACCAAATATAAAAATCCTAAGACCAGCAATTTCACTCCTGAGTATACAGTATATATATCCCACCTTCAAAGGCTGTTAAATCACGTTGTTTACCCATATCTTCAGAAAAAAATCACTTCTACTGTTATGGTAAACAACCTGCTTCCCTATTTATAATGGTCTGGCCCTCTAGCAACTTCAGCTCAAAATTATAGCTAATTTGCCTACAAACATCAGGTGGTCATAATAATCTGGCCACTCAGTGTATATATCCAAGTTATGTCCATTAAAAGGCATGTACAAGGATATTCATGGCAGCTTTATTCAAAATAGCTCTAAATTGGTAACATCCCAAAGGTCCATCAGCAGTAAGATAAATAAATTGTAAGATGTTCATTCCATAGAACATTACATAGCAATACTTCCCAGACACAAATCAGTGTGTACTATATGCATTCACTTACACTTTGTTCAAAAATGGGCAAAACTAATCAGTGGTGATACAAGCAGTCATAATAGTGGTGGCTGTAGTGACTACACAGGGCATGAGAGAACCCTGTGGGATGTGTGGGATTGTGCTGTATCTGAGTATGGGTGTAGTTACATTGGGTATATGCATAGGTCAAATTTCATGCAGCTGGACAGTTAACACGTTGTTTGCGAGTGGCGCGGGCCATTTTTGCTAATTTTTTGCGCAAATGGCAACGTTCGGTAAAATTACGATAACTTTAGTTTACGTATTTATACGTTACCCGCATTCTACCGCTAGTCTATAAAAAACGTATTAATACGTGTCCCGTGTTCTACTACACTGGTAGAACGTATAAATACGTAAAACGTATAAATACGTTTCCCGCATACAATGTGTTAAGATGTGTGCACTTTTTGTATAGTACACCCAAAAAGTAAAAGCAAAAGCAAGAGAATGGCAACTCTCTCTATATAAAAAGCTAATATGCAAAGTGTCCCCTCTGGAGTTTGACCGGGAGACTGGGAGTTTGATCAATAGCTATGATGTGCGCTGACCACCAGGGGGTGGCATGGAACATGCCAGGTGACCAGCAATGGCTGTGGGGTGTTGAGGAAGCAAGGGAAGGAGGAGGCGGGGAGGTGGAGAAGCTGGGAGGTTGGGAGGTGGGGAACCTGATCGGCTCTGATCACCGGCCAGGCCTAGGGACCCTACCCATGAACGAATTTCATGCACTGGGCCTCTAGTCTATAATAATAAAAATGTTATATGCTAATTAGACCAGACATCCTTCCAGATGACCTTCCAGATGAAGCTGGGGCTGTGAGGAAAGCCTGGATCCCAGGTGCCAGAGGGAAGCCGGTGCCAGCAGCTGGGGGAAGGAAGGCCTACTCTTGCATGAATTTCATGCATCAGGCCTCTAGTAAATAAATAAAAAGAAAGAAAATCAAACAAACAAGAAACCTCCTTGTGAGTCATCAGCTTTACCCTCCAGGGCTTCCCACTGGCTTTGACAATGATCTACAAACTCTTCACTTGGCCTACAAAGGTCATGCATGTTCTGGGCCCAGTCTACCTGAACATTTCTCACCACTTCTTGCCCCACTTCCTCTTGCTGACTCCCTTCCTGCCACACTGATATTTTTCTCCTCTAAAACACCAAGTTCATTGTGACCTAGGTCTTTGGCACGTGCTCTTCACTCTGCATGGAACACTCTTCTCCCAGATTCCCCTAAGACCACCCTTAACTCATCACTCAGATCTCAGCTCAAATGCTATGTCCTCAGAGAGGGACCTGCTGACCACCCTAGCTAAAGTGGCACCATCCTCTCACCACCTCTCTCAAGCCCACCACCCTACTTATCTTTAGTTTTATATACAGCACTTATTCTCTAAAGTTTGTATTTGTTTAGTTACTTATTCATTTTGTATGTTCCGCACTTGTTGTTGTTTTTGTTGTTGTTGTTGTTGTTGTGTGTGTGTGTGTGTGTGTGTGTGTGCATGCTCCCTGAGAGAGTAGACAAGGAGATTCTCTCAAAGTCACTATTATATCTCCAGTGCTTAGGATGGAGCCTGGCATCTAGTAAATACTCAGTGAACATTTGCTTAATGATAAATAAAGAGTGACTCAATAAATGAATAAATCATTGCCTTCAAATGTTAATAGGCCTAGTTAAATTAATAAGGGATGGCATCACACATTTAAAAGAGCACTGTAGCCTGG
Organism: Myotis myotis; assembly: GCF_014108235.1. Classification (NCBI taxonomy): domain Eukaryota; kingdom Metazoa; phylum Chordata; class Mammalia; order Chiroptera; family Vespertilionidae; genus Myotis; species Myotis myotis. Next base: position 15,374,334 of record NW_023416318.1, on the reverse strand, counting down.
CCAATGTTGCTCAGTGGTTGAGCATCAACCCATGAACCAGAAGGTCATGGTTTGATTCCCAGTCAGGGTACATGCCCAGGGTTGCGGGCTCAACCCCCAGTAGGGGATGTGCAGGTGGCAGCCAATCAATGATTCTCTCTCATCACTGAAGTTTCTATACCTCTCTCCTTCTCCCTTCCTCTCTCTGAAATCAATGAAAAAAAAACCACTTTTAACAAAAAAACACAAAAGAGCACTGTATTAGGGGTTTGAAGACTGGGATGTCTGGGGATGATGATCACCTGCTTTAACATCTTTGATATTCATCTATCTACATGTAGTTGGGAGGTAGAACGGATGCACATGAGAAGTTAATGAACAATCCAAAGCAGGAAAGGACACAAGAAGAGACCTCAAAAGAGGAAGCCATTGGGTCAGGTTGGCGTGGTCAGGGGACCTTGCAAAGGCAATGGGGTTTTCACTGGGTCTGGAAGGCTGGGTGAAAGCTATGTGAGTAGAAGGAGAGGAACAGATGGTTCTAAATGTGAACTTGGGTCAGCAAATATGCAGAGGTGAAAAACCCAAGGCATCAACAAGGGCCCGGAGCAGATCAATATCACCAAAGCAGAGGATTGATATAGAAGATTGGGACCTCACCAGTGTCCACACAGTGACTTCTTCCTCGTTTTTAAGGGGGTCTTAGAAAGGGGCTTTAACAATTATAGTGAACCAACCTTCTTCCAAAGAGAAGCAGCTTGTGTTATGTAATGGGTTGGATGAACACCGATCTCCCTTGAAACTGGCCTGAAAGGTGATATGAATCAAGTGTTGGAAATCTGTCTTATTATCTCTGGCAAGATAGAAATTTAAAACATGCATCCATGTAGGGAAGTAAGAGATCTGTACACAATACAAAAAAAACCTGTGGAGATATATTCATTTACTAGTGACTAATATTTTGTCTTTATCGAGCTAATATTGCTTAACTTTAAAAGCTAAAATGCTACCTTGTTACCTCCATGTGCTATCAAGCCAATCATAAAGTTAAAAATATACACAACTCATTTTCAAATTATGTTTCTAAAGAAATGATTTAACAGAATAGGAATCATTTGATTATATTGAGCATGTTGCCCAGGAACTGTGGGGTGTGTGTGTGTACAGCCAGAGTATGATGAATAACATACTTGCTGAATGATTTATTATTAAAAATAAAAGTATTTAGAATCTAGACAAGCTCAAACTACCGGAAGTGGGATGGGAGCAGAGACGAAAAGGAAGTTCACTGACGCCAACTATGCCTCATTTGAAGTTTGATCTGGGAAAAAAAAAAAGAAAGAAATAGGACTTGATTCAATTGTAACTTTTTCAGAAATGATTCATTTCTTCTTACTGCACAGCTGGACACACATGGAAAGAGGTGAGGATTTTACTGAGGAAGGCTCAGTTGGAAATAATTTGCCATAGAGCTCATAAATTGTGCCTTTCAGACCTCCAGTCCTGAAGTCAGAGCCTAAGATTGGCATTGGCCACCTTGTGGTTACAGAACCAAACCAAAGGATTCCAGTGGGTCATTTTACTGTGGATTCCTCAAGTTGGCAAAACTGAGGACCATTTCTATGAGTCATCCAATTAGGTTAACCTTTTGTGCTTTTGGAATATGCCAGAGATTTCAGAAAACTCTCAATGGATAGGGCTACTGCCATTGACAACATCTGTACCTTCTGATAATGCCCCGAAGAGTTCCAACTATCACAGATCACAGATGACCACCACAGGCAGAAAATCTAGTAGTATATTTAAAAAAAGATAAAGGAGAAGAGGGTATTTATATTATTTATATGAAGTGGTAGAAAAACCTCAAACAATGAGAAAAGTTTTAAATTCTGCTTTCACCATTTGTCTTGGGCTGTGTCTACATGCTTGGCAATGAAAACTTTTACTTAAATGATTGCTATGGTGGCTATAATGGATGACATCAATTTTCCAATTGTAATCAATATCTCCACAATGATGATAAATTGGTGTATCTGAAGGTTGCCATTTAGAGGTTTAGCACTACCATTCAATCATTCTAAGCTGTCCAACTCTACCTCCAGCTACCTATTCAAAGCCAGCTCTCTTCAAGGTTCATTTACTAATAAGCCATAGCAGTTTAGTTATTGTTCCCTGAAGACTATCTGGATTCCCACCTCCAGGTCTTTGCTCACACGGCTCACCCTCTGCCCAGTGCTTTCTCATTCCTGTCATAGCACACTCCTCTGAGTTGACATTCCTTGGCCCATCCTCTTCCTCTCAGTCTGAACTTCTATAGCACTTGGGGGTATCATTTAGTTCCTAGCATATGTTTCTTTTATTGTCAGCTATCTTTGTCCTTGATGACAAAGACTATGATTTTATGCTTTTTGACACTTTTATGACCTGTGAAATATACCATTCATAATAGGTGTTCAACCTATTCATAGCAGCTCTGAAAACAAAGAAAGTTTTGGACTCAGACAGGCTGGGTCCAGCTCTACTGCTTGCTAGAGTCTTCTTTTCCCTGAACTCTACATCCAACTTCCAATCTGTCATATCAAGCCCTATCACTTTGCCTTCCAAACTGTATATTGAATCTAATTACTTATCTTCTTCTTACTGCCATTGTGTCTGTTCATATCACCATCATCTCTCACCTCAACCACTGAAATAGCCTCATGACTAGCCTCTATGCTTGCTGCTTACCTTCCATTCTCCATACTACAACACAGTTATTTTTTTGTTTGTTTAAAGTAAACCAGGCCAACTCATTCCCTTATTGAAATTCTTCAATACTTCCCCCCTGTGCTTTGCATGAAGTCCAAATCCCTAACCATGCATCTAAGGCCCTGAGTGATTTGACCTCTGCCCCAGCATCATCTCAGATTTCTCTACCCTTCTCTCACTATATTTCAGCCACACTGGCCCATGGACAGTTTCTAGAAATGGCCAAATCCTTCCCCACCTCAGAGCCTTTGCTCAGAAGTTATCTCAACCTGGAATCCTGTCCCTTGATTCCATCTAGGCTGGCTTCTTCTCATCTCACCTCCCAAGCTTCAGCTCAAATGACTCCTTGTCACAGACAACTTTATTGATCACTCTGAGTTATTTCTGTGCACCTTGCTAGTCTCTATTATAGAATCCCGTTGACTTTTTTCTATGACACAGCAGTCTATATTTATCTTGTTTATTTGTATACTTGTGTGTTGACAGCTGCCTCAGTGAAATGTACAATCCATGAAGTCAAAGATCTTATCTATTCTGCTGTCCATTGTATCTATAACCACTAGAAAAGTGTCTAATGTATATAGATTATCAATAAACAGTACTTGCAACACTTACTAAACAGTAGATGTTAATTTATGAATGGATTCACAATACATATGCTTCCATTTTTCTCCTCTTGGCCTTTGTGCTATTGCTTTCACCTATGTTATGAGCCTTACACTGTATTATTAATATTTTTGAACAATCTGTTATCTTTTAAAGAGATTAAGTAATAAGAAAAAAATCTTATTATTTATTCATTTTATTAATGTTCCTGATGCTCTTGTATATATCATGTAGATCTATATCCCTATCTGATATCACATTATTTCTGCCTAAATGTTTTAGTTAACATTTCTTATAGTACAGTTCTCCTGATATCTTTTTCAAGCTCTTGTTTGCCTGTAAAAGTTTTTATTTTACCTCCATTTTGAAAGACATTTTAAGTTTCGTTATTTTGTCATTTTCAAGACATTGTTCCACCATCTTCTTACATGCACTATTTCTAGAGAGAAATATGCATCATGTTTACCTTTGTCCCTCTGTATTTAATGTGTCTTTTTTCTATGGCTGCTTTTAAGGTTTCTCTATTACTGGTTTTAAGGAATTTGATAACAATGTGTTTGATAAGGTTTTTTCTATGTTTCTTGTGATTAGAGTTCGTTGCGTGTAGATCTATGTATTTACAGTTTTTATGAAATTTGGAAATTTTTAACCATTATTTCTTCAAATATTTTTATGTCCCTTCCCAGTTCCCTTTTGAAAGTGTTGATAACATGTATATTAGATATATTTTAATTGTTCCACAGTTCACTCATGTTCTCTTCATTTTTTTCTTAATCTTTATTTCTCTGTGTTTCCTTTGGGATAGTTTCTATTGCTTTGTCTTCAAGTTTGCTTATATTTTCTTCTGTAATGTCTAATCTGTTGTTAATCCCATCAAATGAGCTTTTCATCTCAGGCATTATAGTTTTCATCTTTAAAAGTTTGATCTGGGTCATTTTTACATCTTCCATTTCTCTACTTAACTTGTTTAAATCTTTCTGTTAGCTTCTAGGTCTTAGAAAATACAGCTACAAAAATGGTTTTTGATGTCCTAGTCTGCTAATTCTAACATCATTGTCAGTTCTAGATTAATTTTTGTTAATTAATTTTCAACTCAGATGGTTTATATATTCCTATTTCTTTGCATGCCTGGTAATTTTCAATTAAATGTTAGGCCTGGTGAAATCTATTTTATTAGATGTGGAATATTTTAGAATTTCTATAAACATTTTTTAATTTTGTTGTGAGATATTAAGTTATTTGGAATATTTGGTGCATTCATGGCTTGCTTTTCAGCATTAGTAGGTAGCCTTTGGTCTAGGGCTATTTTTACTTCATTACTGAAGCAAAAGCCTTCCAAAAATTCTACCTAATGCCCAATGAATTGTGAAGTTTTCCAATCTGGCTTGTGGAAACAGTCACTGGTCCTTGTCCGGTGTGAATGTCAGATCCTGTTGCCTAATCCTCTTCCTCACAAACTGCTCTCTTGGGAACCGTTCTAATGGATAATAAAGTGGTAACAAAGAGGAAAATATGAAATAAAATCAGAAAAAGAAGAATGTACAGTGAAGCCCCACACCCTAGTATGTTGGGGTTGGATATTAGGAAAAAGAAGGAAATCGCCTTTACTGATTACTACATTATTTGGAGTATATGGAGCAGGCCATGCTACATGAAATTTTTTTCTATTTTAGGGGTGGAGGTGGGAACCAAAGTAGGGTTAGTAAGGTGAAAATAAAGGCACTCTTCCAACCTGTCCTCCTCCCCTATTCATCTATTCATTTCTCTCTCTCCCTCTCTCTTTCTCCCTCTCTCTTTCTCTCTCTCAGCTTCTTATCTCATTAAATGATGTGACCACTTCACAAAGGAGGGTCATCAGCAAACATAATAGTTTGTGAACACATCACAGGATGTGCTCATTATACCACAAAGATAGAGTAGGGACCACACAATCACAGGGGAACATGGAAATTGTTTTATAAGCCGACTTTTACAAATTGATTTTAAAACTAGAGAGCAATTATCATTAAGCAAAATAATTTGCTGCCCCAAAGAGGGTAGGGCAAGGCAGTAGGTCCAAAGATAACCTAAGCCATCATTAGAGAAATCCAGTTATTTAGTCAATTTTACTTATTTACAGGACTAAAGATTAATGAGTTCAGATACTCACAAAGACAGTAATTAGGTTTCAAAAACATACTATAACACCATCAATCATGGCTCTTGAACATAATGGCATTAGGGCAGAGCCCTCTTTCAGCTCCAGTTATTAGCAACTGATTGGTGAACACTGGGCTTCAGCTGAGATGCTACTCTAGGGCCCTGAAATAAAATGAAAGACGACCCTTAAATAATAAGAGGGTATATCTGTGAGCCTTTGTCCTTTGCTTATATTTTCTGAAATATTCTGCTCAGGATGTAGGTTTTTGTAACAGAACTTCAAGGATTGGTGTTTCACTTTAAATATATCCTTACTTAATAATCTAGCTATTTATAGCCCTTTGAATATAATCTTTATCACTTTCTTTTAAAGTTTTTAAAAATTGACTTTCTCATGACTTTATAAATAAAGATAAGTCAGAGTTTTATAAATATACTGGGACCTCCTGACACCAAAGAAAGAGCCAGGAAATAGAAAGCCACAGAGCTTTTAGTTAAGGAAGAAAGTTTCTCTTATTATGAAAAAAGGAAATTAGATAAAGGTACAAGCACTACATTCATGGGATTTAAGATGAAGAAGAGATAGGAGATATGGGAAAGATCAGTGATCATTTGCAATAATTTTAGATTTACTATTTGCAGAATAGTTGCAAAGAGAGTAGAGAGTTCCTATAAACCCTTCACTCAGTTTCTCCTAACATCTTACTATACCATGATACATTTGCCAACACTAAGAAATGAACATTGGTACCTAACTATTAACTACACGCCACACTTCATTTTGACTTCACCAATTTTTCTGCCGACGTCCTTTTCCTGTTCCAGGATCCAGTCCAGAGACCATCTTGCATTCCGTCATGCCTCCTTAGTCTCTTGTGGTCTGTGACAGCCGCTCAGTCTCTCCCTGTTGCCCATGTCCTTGACAGTTTTAAGGAGAACTGGCCAGGCATTTTGTAGGGCATGCCTCAGTGTGTCTGATGTTTTCTCATGACTAGACGGGGTCATGGTCTTTTGGTAAGAATACCACAGAGGCGAAGTACCTGCTTATTACAGCATATAAGAGGGCATAGGAGATCAACATGATGTTCACCTTGAATACTTGGCTAAGGTTGTGTCTGTCTGATTTCTCTAAATGTTACTATTAGTCCCTTCCCATACCCTGGTAGCAAGTCATTACATACAACTCTCTCTCTCAAAAGGGAGGGAGGAATTAAGCAATATCGCCTAGAGAAGAGGTATCTACTTATATTATTTGAATTCCTTTTTTAAGGGAGATTTCCCCATTTATTTATTTATGCAATCATTTTCCTCACCTATTTTTCATAAACATTTTTTCTCTATATATTAGATTTTACATAGAAACATAGCAGGTATAATAGTTCATGCTGTTTTGTAGACTCACTGCACCTCCTTGGAAGCTGCACACTGTTCTTCATGAAACCTCTGTGCAATTTATTGAATTTGTAGTTTTATCCTTCAAAAATTTTTCTTGATAGTTTGGATATAAAGTTTGTTTTTCTGTGGTTATTTGTGCAAATTCCATGCATTTCCTTTTAGAATGCTAGGACTTTCTCTGATGTAGTTAATTTTTTCCTACAAACTTAGGCTGTGTCCCTACAAGTCTCTAAGAACATTTGAAAAATAAAAATATAATGTTAGTATCATTCAATCCAGCAGTTGTTTGGTTTCCATAACAGCAAGCAAAGGATTTGACTGACTTTCTATAAACTAATCATGTTTCTCTGTGTTTTTATTTGGACCTACAAATCCTTTTACCATGTGAAAAATCCTTCGGAAGAAAAATGGAGAATTGACATATTTTTCCTTACATAGCCTCTTCCCTCCCTAAACCTTCCCCAAGGGGATAAAACTCTGTTAAACCTTTAAACTTAGTTCTGAGAGAGACAACCTCAGAAGATCACAGGGATTTGGGTTTTATGTTTGGTTTATCTGAGGCCCAATCAATTGGCTTTATGAATGAGCCAAACCAAATTCCTTGCGTCCTGTGCCAGGTTCCTGTGAGTCACAAGTCCGGCCCTGGTTTCTCACCAGCTCTTCTCGGGGAGAGCAACATGAGACCCATGGGACTTCCTGCTTTCCAGCTCTAAGAAAGCTCTCTCAACAAGGCATTGATTTCAAGTATGGGTAAAGGCATCCCCGTGGTGCGTCACCCTGCACAAAACCTGCCAATGCTAACGTGCTGGGAGCCACCTCTCCCTCATCCTGTCAACAATAAGAGGTGTGCGGGAGCTCAAGGAGGATCAGGGAAGCCTGCCACCCCTGTAGCATGCCCATCGAGTCCTTGGCATTGAACCAGACTTGCTGTGTGCAAAGAAGATGCAGGCCCTTTTATTCTTATCACTGCCCACTGATGTTCCTGCTGACATGAGAGTCTTTTCCATCCTTCCCAATCTCATTCATCTTTCCAGGCTCTAAACACTGGATCTCCTTTCAAAGCTTCTTAAAGGCTCACCGACTTCCATTCTTCAGCATCTGAGTGTCCACACATCTACATGTTTTATTACATAATATCTTGAATTTGCTCTTTCAAATATATTCGTTTTCATTCCAATCTAGCTTATAAGCAGTTTGAGGTTAAAAAAAAATGTCTTCCATATTTTATCAGTCCTTTCTGCTAGAATATAAACATTTTGAAGACTCTTAAGATTTGTTTACTGTTGTGTTGGTTGTGCTTACCAGAGGACCTAGAAGATAACACGGGCTCGATAAATATTTGTTATACGGGAAAGAACAATGAAAGTCTCCTCTCAGTGTCAAGTGTTCACACCAACTGCGTAATTAACTCACGCCTATTCTCAAGGGGTTTAAGATCCCGCGTAGCTGTAAGGACCATGTATAGTATATTTCCAGTAACAGGTAACTGAAAATGTTATGATTTATATTTATAGGGCCATTTAAAGCTCTCCCTTTACCCAAAATGCTTTTTTTCATTCTCTGAACAGTTCTGTGATGGAGGTTTAGTGACTGATTTCTGAGCCTTCTGCTCTGGGAGAATATAACTGAGCACCTTCATTATGTTGGCTCCATCGGCACTAGCAACACCAAGTGTTAGCCATAAAAGGGCTTGTTGAATAAGGAAAATTCATTTCTGTATCCTCTCTCATTTATTCTAGAAATGTGACATCATAATAAAAAAATCAGAAGTCTTTCTCAAATACATTATTAATTTCCTGAAATGAAAACACAAGCATTTTCTCTACATAAATTTTATGTCTTCTGCTCTCGACCTTGCCCTTTTTAACTGTCAGTAAGCAAGTTTTAGTTAACATACTTTGTTCCAGGCATACTTTCAATTAGAGCCTTCGTCAAGCCTTCACATCTCTAAATAAACCAAGTGAGGTCATCTGTGAACATTGAAAATTCTTCATATATTTAAATATACGTATAGAGTTGTCCCCCCTTATTTGCAGGGGATATGTTTCAAGAGCCCCAATGGATGCCTGAAATTGCATATAGTACACAACCCTAAATTTACTATGTTCTTCCCTATATATACATACCTATGATAAAGTTTAATTTATAAGCTAGGTACCGTAAGAGTTTAGCAACAAAAAGTAATAATAGAATAGAATGATAATATGCTGTCATGAAAGTTATATGAATGTGGCATCATTAAGTAAAATAGGGATTACTTGAACACTATGATATCACAACAGTTGATCTGATAACCGAGTGGGCTACAAAGTGACTAATAGGCAGGGAGTGTATACAGTGTAGATACGCTGGACAAAAGGATGAATGCACATCCCAGGCAGGATGGAGTGAGATGCATTGGGAGAATGCAAGATTTCATCATACTACTCAGAATGGTGCACAATTTAGAACTTATGAATTGTTTATTTCTAGAATTTTCCATTTAATATTTTCAGAGCATAGTTGACCATAGGTAACTGAAATCTCAGGCAGTAAAACCACAGGTGATGGGGGACTACTCTGTGTTTATGCTTCTAACCTCACAAAACAACTTTAAAGGGTAATGGAACTACAAAAATATCTACTACATATTGCTACATATGTGCAATTTTGTTTTTTCTAAAAATTTGTTTTCCCTCAGTTAAAATATTATTACTGCAAAGGATTAAAACTTTTCAAGATTTTTAACATCTCTCACCCAATCCTTCCATGAAAGTGTGATTTCTGAGAATAATTTTTTAAAAATACTTCATTTAAAATTTGATCTGGTAAAAAAACTGCATTCAATTTAGACTCTGAAAGGCAATTTGGTGACAATCTGTGAGGGTTTGGGTTGTGTATGTTTGTGCATATGTATTTATAAAATATATATCCTTATTTGAGGTGGGGGTTTATCACTTGACTTTCTCATTTGTACTTTCTCATTTCTCTTCTAGCTTTTCCCCTAGCTCCCTTCTGACCAAACTCCCAACCTTGCCCCACCCTTAGAATCCATGAATCCCAGCCTTCTACTTTTATTAATTTGCCTTATTTTTGACAAATGGATTACGTAACATGGCCTCCTTAAGTCTCCAACTTAAATACATATTTAGTACATGGGGGGAGGGAGAGGGGATCTAACCCTCTCCCATCACCACAAGCTTATCAGAACAGGCAGCTGAACTTGGGGAGATGAGAGCCGGTGTATGAACGTTTCAATGAACAACAGTGGTCAGGTCACCAGGATCAACCTCCTTTAGTACCAGAAAGAGGACCAGTTAGCAAGCCTTGAGGTACAGGTCTCTGCAAGGGAGACAGACTTGACCGCAAGCCTGCCTTCCATGTTTCTCAGTTGTGCCTGGATAGTCCCTGATTCAAAATTCCTCCCTGTTTCCATATCCCTGCACACTAAAATCTAATTCCAGGGTTGGACATTTTTCTCTTTCTGAAAAATATTAACCCTGTCTCTACCCACCCCAGTGGACACAGTGCCTGTTGACAAAGGCAAGTTAGTTGGGTAAAGATCACAGTGTTTGACTTTGTCTCTGCTAAGACCAGAAAGCCTTTTCAGACACAGTGCTGACTCTCGCCCGTCAGTCCTTCACGTTTAGAGTTTCTTACATGCTGTCCCTTCTTCTGTGCCAATCTGTTTAGTGACAACTAACCCTGAGCAGGGGGTGGGGGCGGGGAGTGAAAGAGGTGGTAGGAGCGGGGTGGTAAGACGGGAGAAGGGCCAAGGCAGGTCTTCCATTTTCAAGGCGTAAAAGATGAACTTTAGGCCACTAAACCCAAATCCACCACCAAACCAAGTTTCTGTACTGGTTTGAGCTATTACTCGATGTTCTACACTTTAATATTTTAAGAAAAGTTTATTATGACAAGTCAATGACAGCACTTTTAGTAGGTCAATAAATCATGGACGGATCATATCACAGAGATGACAGCTATGTAAAGCATCACAGGAAACCTGATATTATTTCAACAAAATAGCAACGAGAGCTTCTTGGCACTTACTGTAATTTTAAGTCAAGGTTTAAAAATATACTATTATTAATATTACTGAATGGGACATTTTCTAGGGTGGTGTATTGAGAAACGAAACGATTCTTTGCAAAGTTTAGTGTGAGAGGGAAAACATATCAAGTGCGGAAGGGGTTGTAAATGCTGCTTCTTATCTTCATGTTCTGGTTATATTTTATAAGTTGCTAATATCAGGGTAGGGGAGGGAATGAAACCCAAACCAGATGAAAAATAGAATACAAAGATTGCCAAGCGCGTTCCCTCATGGCCTCTCTCCAAGCATATGGAAGGAGAAGAGATGTTAATTTTTTAATAAGGTTTGGGGCGTGGTAGAGTAGAGATTGGGGGCTGACCCAACCTTGTTCTGTTACTTTCACAGTGGAAACTTCGAAGCAGCTGTCAGAGCTAGGGTGACAGATGTTAGCAGCGAAGGGTGCAAAGGCAACAACTTCCTCCTCCTTCCAAATTGTGAAAATTATCCTGTGCCAACATCTTTCTGTTCTTTGAGAGGCGAGGGCAGCGGAATGGCAGGATTGAGAAAGAATAAGAAACCCTGATATTGGCGTACGACTCTCCAGTTTCCAAATCGCTTTCATGTCTTTCATTTCGTTTGATCCTCAACATTCCACAGGAAGCAGTGTCGGGGCTGCTGTCGTGCTTGCCACAGGGAGCACAGGGAATTCTCCATGACTTGCCCAAAGCCTCGCAGCTGCCAATGGTGGGAAAGGGACAGTGACCTGGTCCGCTCACCACCACGTCACTGCTCTTCTCTCTCTGCAGCCTGTTTACACGTTACGAAACATAACCAGAACATCGATGCGAGCAGCTGCATTTGCAACCTTCCCCGCTGAATCCTTTATTCCCTCTCACACTAAACTTTGCAAGAAGTTGTTTCATTTTCCAGCGCCCCATCCAAGACTCTGAGTCTCATGTCACCATTTCTTTTGGCCTCTTTTAATCTGGGAACATTGGACTTCAGTAGCTCAGTGGCCAGGGGGCTTTGGTGCAGGGAGAGGTGGCCCCTCGCTTTCCTCTTCCTGCTCCCGGCCTGGGGGCTGCCTCTTTTGCTCTGGTTTTGGATGAGGAAAGAGGAGGGAATTTACACCAGGGGGCTTGGTGTTAAGAACAACATCTTGGCAAAGACAAAGGAGGCCCTGCCTGCTCCTGGACATAGGGGTGGTTGGGTGGGGGAGGATGGTGGGTGCAGGGAGGGGAAATGCAAATAAAGCATTCAGGGAGAGCTCTTTCGTCCAAGTTACTCTAAGGTTAAGGTAGGACATCAGATCCCATGACCTGTGAGCAGAGATGGAGAAGCAGGTATAACTGAGCTGGGTTTCTTTACCATGTCAGCACACACGCCAAAGTCCCCAAAAGTCTAAGTAAAATAAGAAAAGCTGTTGTTCCCCCAATTCATCACCCCCAGGGTTCTCTGTATGACTTCTCTTTCCCTAGAAACCTGCTTTAGAAGATCATTTTATACAATCATATAAACGTATGGAAACACAGGTTGCCCTGTGCTGCCATCTGGCCCAGCCCACCGGGAGGCCCTGGCCTCAGGTTCTGTTCCCAGGCTCTCCTGAACGTGCCCCCCCAAACAGCCAGAGGATCCTTGGCTTGACTTCTTTTTGTGGGCCGGGCTCCGGGAACAACCTGAAACGAACTCAGCATATATCTGTCAGCAGCCCTGCCGGCCAAATCTGTGTCTGAACAGAAATAAACCCAAATGGGCAGAGTGGTGAGGAGTGCAGTGATGTGATTTCATCACAGCACAGTCCTCCCGAGAGATTTATAAAGAGATGACTCTAGGTGAGGACTGAAGAACCAAAGAGAAAGAGGTAGCCTTAAGAAGGGACAGGTCTGGCCAGCGTGGCTCAGTGGTTGAGCGTTGACCTATGAAACAGGAGGTCACGGTCAGTTCCTGATCAGGGCATATGCTTGGTTTGCGGGCTTGATCCCCAATGTGAGGTATGCAAGAGACAGCCAATCAGATTCTCTCTCATCATTGATGTTTCTGTCTCGCTCTCCCTTCCTCTCTGAAATCAATAAAAATTACACACACACACACACACACACACACACATATATGTATGTACTAGTGTGTGTGTGTGTGTATATATATATATATATGGACAGAACACTGGACAGGCACAAATGCTTTAAAAATAAACAAATCTGGAAGGTAGGGAGGCAGAAGGGGGAGCGGTAAGAGATCAACTGAAGGACTTATATGCATGCATATAAGCATAACCAATGGACATAAGACCTGGAGGGTAGGGGAGGCCAGGGGATTGTCAAGGGCTGAGGAAAAAAGGAGACATATGTAATACCCTTTGTAATACCTTAAGCAATAAAACTGGAAAAAAAAAAATTCAATAAGCAGCAGGGTAGTTAGGAAGGGAAAGGCCATGGCTGGCTAGAGTCTTTCCCTTTTAAGCCAAGGAAAGCTTAAAGTGGCCATTGGAGGACCAATAAAATTTTGCTTCGCTTAAAAAAAAATAAAAACATAAAAATAAATAAAAATAAAAATAAACAAATCTGGACCAGTCTCAGTCCTGCACTGAAGCCACCAAAGGACTGAGTGCAGGACACGCACATCCTGGTGCAGGCACCACTCCCTGTGCATGTGTCAGATGCTGACTCAGTTGCATGTCTGTTTCTCTTCTTGCAGATCTGGAAACTGAACACGATAGCATCTCCCTCCTAGGGATGTTGATTTCCTATAACGGGAGGGCTGTACATAGCACAGTAGGTATGAAACATGCTTTGACGCCACTGGATGAGGTTTGCCTCCTATCTCTTACCAGCTATGTGACTTTGGTTAACTTACATAAGATCTCTCAAGCTCAGACTTCTCAAAAAGGGATAATAATACCATCTTCATGGGAACATGGAGCAGATTAAGTAACATAATGGATGTACAAGTTCTTAGCAATCTCCTACAGTAGTACTAAACCCACACCTTCAACATGGCTTTCTGAGAGACAAGATACTGCTTCCCATGCCTGGACTTTGACTTTTTGCTTTTGCATTGGCTGGAACAATGGAAAAGGGCATAGTGGCTCGCCCTCTTATGGGTGGCCATGAGAACAGCTTCCTGGAGCTTCAGGTCTCAGAATGATAAGAGACATATGGCCTGAACTCAGCCACAGATTAAGCCAAGCCCTGTCAAGCCTGGACCAGTCAACCAACACACATGTGAGCAAGAAATAAACATTTACTTTGTATGCCTCTAACTTCGGTGTGTGTTTTTTAATGGACCATTATTGTGGCCATAGCTAAGTGATATATAGATATAGATATAGATATAGATATAGATATAGATATAGATATAGATATAGATATAGATATATAGATATAGATATAGATAGAGATATAGAGATATAGATATATAGATATATATACTCCTAAAAAATGATGTTTATATACTTAACAGCTGATAGCTCAATTGATGTTTCTTTCTTTTCAGATTTAGTCCATTAGAATTAATAATTATTCAAAGTATGCATCCATTTTTAGGGAAACCTGGTATATGTCATGTTTAGAGGTTAGAAGGAAAATCTCTGGCCCCTCCAAGTGCATCTGCCCCACCTGAAACTTCTGTGCTGAGTGGCAGAACAGAAGCCAGTGGAGGGACAGGGTTCTCTGATACCCTCCCGGGTTAGGGGAGTGAGAAAGCCTGCGTTAGTCTCTGGTGATTCTCCATAGCATTGGATTACTATCCTCCAGGTGGCTTTGCAGGCCTTGTCTCCACTTTAGTCAAAATCAGGTCATCAGAAAGTACAATGTCATGAAATCTGAAAAATCAAGGGCCCTGAGAAATACATTATGGCTTCTGAAAAGTAGCTGAGATCCAGCAATGAGAGGGACTCAGAAATGCAGAGGCAGAGTGGTGTGGGTGACACAATCTGTTTTCTTCAGTTCTGGAAGCTTTTTCCCTATGTTTACCCATGACCCATCCATTCTCACTCATCTTCCAGGTAAGCAGGATGCCTTCCCACCATTTAGACAGGCAAGAATCCAGAACCAGTCATTTAAACCTTGATCTAAATTTAACTCTATTTTTATAACAAGCCTATTCTTTTTTTTTATATTTTTTATTGATTAAGATATTACATATGTGTCCTTGTCCCCACGTTACCCTCTACCCCCCCACCCCACCCCCGCTCATGTCCTCACCCCCCGCCCCCCCGTTGTCCATGTCCATTGATTAGGCCTATATGCTTGCATATAAGTCCTTTGGTTGATCTTTTCCCCTTACCCCCACCCTCCCCTACCTTCCCTCCAAGTCCCGAGAGTCCAATCAATGCCTCTCCGTCTCTGGATCAGTCCTTGTTCATCAGCTTATGTTGTTCATTATATTCCACAAATGAGTGAGATCATGTGGTATTTATCCGCTCTCCAGTTCCATCCATGCTGTGGCAAATGGTAAGAGTTCCTTTTTCTTCTTCCTCTTCTTAAAGAATACCTTTCAGCATTTCATATAATGCTGGTTTGGTGGTGATGAACTCCTTTAGCTTTTTCTTATCTGTGAAGCTCTTTATCTGACCTTCTATTCTGAATGATAGCTTTGCTGGATAAAGTAATCTTGGTTGCAGGTTCTTGCTATTCATCACTTTGAATATTTCTTGCCACTCTCTTCTGGCCTGCATGGTTTCTGTTGAGAAATCAGCTGACAGTCTTATGGGTACTCCCTTGTAGGTAACTGACTGTCTTTCTCTTGCTGCTTTTAAGATTCTCTCTTTATCTTTTGCTCTTGGCATTTTAATTATGATGTGTCTTGGTGTGGTCCTCTTTGGATTCCTTTTGTTTGGGGTTCTCTGCGCTTCCTGGACTTGTAAGTCCATTTCTTTGACCAGGTAGGGGAAGTTTTCTGTCATGATTTCTTCAAAAAGGTTTTCAATATCTTGCCCTCTCTCTCCTTCTGGTACCCCTATAATTCTGATGTTGGTACGCTTGAAGTTGTCCCAGAGGTTCCTTACACTATCTTCATATTTTTGGAATCTCTTTTCTTTTTTCTTTTTCGGTTGGGTATTTTTTGTTTCTTTGTATTTCAAATCTTTGACTTGATTCTTGGGATCCTCTTGTCTGCTGCTGGATCTCTGTAAATTATTCTTTATTTCAGTCAGTGTATGCTTAATTTCTAGTTGGTCCTTTTTCATGTCCTCCATGGTCTCACTATACTTATTGAGGGATTCATTAAATTTATCGGCGGTTTCCATAAAATTCTTGAAAAACCTTATAAACGTGGCCTTGAACTCTATATCCAATCGTTTGCTTTCCTCCATTTCTGCCATTTGTGACCTGTTTCTTTGTCTCCGCATTTTGGCAGCTTCCCTGTGTTGATAGAGTGGCCCTGCGCGCCAGGTGTCCTGTAGGGCCCAGTAGCTCAGCCTCCCAAGTTGCCTGGGGTGGACACTCTTGGTGCACTCTTGGTGCACTCTTGGTGCCTTGGTTGTTGTAGAATCACTGGGAGGAATTGACCTCCAGGCCAATTGGCTGTGAGAATCAGCTGTGTCTAAAGTGGGAGAACTTCTGTGCTGAAGACACCCTTCTGGGGCAAGACTTGCTTCAGTGGGGCTTTGGTGCTCACTGAGTCTGCTCCCTGAGTGTGTCCCTTATGGATCTGAGGAGTTGCAGTCTGGATGGTCCCCCTCTGACCACTGGGTACAGTGGCTCCTGGATCTAAGGAGGTGCTAATTCAGCCTCTGCCTGAGGCCACACAGCAGGAGCCACGAAGAGGCTCAGCTGTGAAGCAATGCAAGCCGCTGCGGGGCCTTGGGCCTTCTCTTGGAAGTTCCGGGTCTGCCTGGCTCGGCTGCAGTTAGGTACATTCACATGCAAAAGCCTCTGCCGCAGCCTGGGTGGGGCGGGGTCTCAGGGAATCAAAGGGCGGATCAAGGAGCTATGGCTGATTCTCCGCCCGGAGTCGCCGGTCTCAGTGACCTGCTAATTGCTGCAAGCACCTCTGAGGGAAAGCCGCCTTCAAGTTCGCCCGCTGCCGGACAGACCAGCTTCTCCCCCGTATGAGTCCTGGGTCCCCAGAGATTTCCCGGAACCGGAGTTCAGAGCAGTCGGGAGCTTGTGATTCAAAAAGACAGCCGCGTCCTCAGGTGCCACCCCCTTTACTCGCGCACGCGCGCGAGCCGGCCATACCTCTGCACTTGTACCTCTGCACTTCACCTCTGCAGCTCCTCTGGCTCTCAGCGTGCTTTTCTTTCCTTCTAATTGTAGAATTTACACTCAGCCAGCCTTTCTGTTGTTCTGGATGATGTTTGCTCTGTCCTTTGCGGTAATTTTCAATTGTTGTGTGAGGCGACAATTTCCCGGTGTTTACCTATGCCGCCATCTTAGTTTCTCCCCAACAAGCCTATTCTTAATAAAATGTTTTTTTTTCTGAAAATAAAATATCAGAAACTACAGCAAACATAGAATTTTAGTGATTTTTTTTCTTGAGGGAGAAGAGGGAAAATTTTCCCAAATTCTTGACAGTATGATGATCCAAATATTGAAACTAATAGCATTGTGTATATTTAAGGTATATTTTAAAGGGTAGTAAATGATTTGGCATCATATTTCAAAGGTGATCGTTTTGAAAGTGTGTAACTGAGGCACAGGAAAATAAGAAAGCGATGGTCATTAAAACAATTTCAAAGCTCCTGGCTTTTAGGATATTCTGTAAGACAGTAGCACAGGTAACAGCTATCATCTTAGTCATAATATGCTGGGAATCCTAGAAAACATCAGAAAGTAGAGCTTTCAAGGGACTGTTGATTAGAAATCTACTAAGCAAGGCTATAAAATCTACAGCATAAATGCAAATTTACTTACCTAGTAGTATTAAGTCAGTTCTCTGCTCTTCCTTTCTATTGCTTCATCTCATGCTCTTAGCATCCTTGGGAACCAGAGAGAGGTCGAAAAGCATTGCCCTCAAGATATATCAACTAAACTAAGAGTTGTCATTTACCACAGAGTGACCTAAGAGTGGAGCCTAGAGAATAATCTATGCCTGCTGATTCCCTTCCACAAGCAATGGATGCTCTTACAACTATATAGGAAATCTCTTAACAGTCAACAGCAATAAAGTCAAGACAATAAATATGTATGAAACCATGTCCTCAAAGAAATTAATTCTATCAAACTGTACAGACATGGGTTAGATCAAAGTGATTGTATGGCCAGCTTTGTCTCTATTCTCAGGTAGGCTTTGGCATGAAGAATGAATGAATGAGTCAATCAATCAATCTACAGAGATTATCTCCATGACATACACCATACCAAAGTATATTCAGTGCCTATTTTTTATTCCAAAGTAATTCTATAACATCTCTGGAGAAAGATCAGGTTGCATGTGACTCCATGTGGCACCATAACTTCTTACAGGGCCCTGACTTTGCGCACGAGTAGCTGGGTTTGAGGCAATGCCAAGCATTGCCATTGTAACCATGTAGAAGCAGTCCCCCCACCCCCACCCCCCAAACCACAGAAACAGAATCAACTTAAATAAAATGGAGTTTTTACTTTAATGTGACCTTTTACTCGTAAGTTAGAGTGAGAAAGAGCCTACAGCCTATATTTATGTAGGATAATTCCTTTAGCCTATGAGTTGAAGAAAGCAAATTAAGTTGAGAACTCAAAATTGCCTTCCTTAAAAAAGAATTCTAGGCCGAGGTGGGAGTAGGGGCAGAAGAGAAAAGCGGTGACATTTTATAACGTTATTGAAAAGTCAAGTCTATGTCAGCAGAAGAAATATTCTAGAAGTGGAAAGTGGATTTTCATGAAACCATGCACTCCCGAGGGATGTTAACATCTTGGACTTCCCAAGCTGTGCTGGGGAAGTGAAAACTTTTGAGGAGCAAAACATTGGGGAATTTTTATTTGCAGCTGTAAGCTATCCCATATGGCTGGAGAGTGATTTCCTAAACGATGGATAGGAACTTGAATTAACTTGGCTGTTTATGGCAAGGAGAACGGCGAAGGAAATGGGTGGGCTGGATTTCTGTGTTACAACAGGGCCTGTGCTAGCAGCAGCAGCAAATCCTCTCAAGGCAGATCAGTCTTAGGTAGTTGAAAAAATATGCAAGAGTGACAGTGGGAAGAAGCAATAGGGTGGAAGGGAGAAGAAAAATGGAGCAGTAAGATAAGTGAATACCAGCCAATAGGAAAGGCATGGTAATAAATAGTAAAGCAAGGGAGAGGGAGGGCCTGAGGGGAGAGGAGATGGGTGTTGGGAAGATCATTCAAAGGCAAAAAAAGGAGCATTTAGGCAAGGAATAAAATATCAAGTCCTCAATTATTACAGATAGGGTAAAAAGTAAGACACCCAAAGGTGCAGAATGAACACAATATTAATTACGTAAGAGGTTGAAACCAATAAGACATTTTTGAAGTATGTAAGGAACTAGAGTTCAAAGTAATGGCAATTGAAATTTACTGCCAGAAGAGGCAATAATGATGGTGATGATGATGATAATAATAATAATATTAATATTAATGAAATGAATTCTTTGCCTAAGGGTTTACAGAGAATGGGGCAGATGCCACAAACAGGCAAAAGTTTCCAGAAGGAGGAAGGAGAAATGTTTAAGAAAATCCAAATCAATAGTTTAACCAGTTATCAAGATATCACAACGTTTCCAAGGCTTAGGAAACTCCAGAGGCAGACATGGTGTCCAGTCGGAGCCTGGAGGTAAAGGCGAGAGGGGCCTCATGAACCTTCTCCTGGGCTTTCGCAAACTAGACAGGGAAAGGCAGGTGCTGTCCTGTGGAGTTGACATATCACTGGGGATGATACATGATCCACTCTTGGGTTCCCCTGTGATGAGGCCTAAATGTAGACAAGGGGTGACACCCAACCCCTTTATCATGATTGTTTTTTTTCCTTTTGAAAAGCAGATGTCACTAAGGGCTGTGTGTCTGTAATGAAATGGCTGGTATTTAGATACTCTCAAAGGCCAGTTGTTGTCACCTAGGCTTTTAGCTATGGTACCAACAAACTGTCGACTAAGGGATCACAATGTCTTTTGACCCTTGAGCCCTGGGAAGGTTTTTCTGATGTGCTTCCAGTGAGGAAAGCTTATCAAGATGAACAAGAGGAAAAAGCAAGGAGTTTCTGGGGAATATGACTCACGGCTGAGGTTGCTGCCTAAACTCGCTTTTCATTCACGTCACATATTCTATTCTGATTCTCCTGAGGACTCACTTTTTATTTCTTTAATTTAACCATATTGTAAACATTTTAGAAAGCTCTCTTAAATGCTTTTTAAAAGTAGCTGAGAAAGTAAAAAAGGTAGAAGGACAAAGGAGGAAAGAGGAGAGATGCAAAAAGTGGGAGGAGAAAGATGAGGGAGAAATTGTGATTTCATCTCTCAAAGCAGATAATGGGGTAAAGAAAAACAAATGTGTTGGTCTACATGAGGAAGAAAAATAGATGGGAAACAAGACAAAGAATTTGAGAATCAGGTAATAAGGTGTGGTTCAAAGACAGAAGAATAAACTAAGCTGTAAGAAATAAAGAAAGAATTTGAGGTAGAAGATTACATAGGAAATATCCAGGGGGAGGAAAAAAGAAAAAGTATGATGGGAAGAAGGCCTGTGATGGTTCAGAATGGAAATTTGAAAGGGTAAATCTAGAGACAAGGAAGAAAATCATTAGCAGATTTACACTTGGCTTTGAAGAGAGTCCTAGGAGACAAGTAACTAAGCTGGTGGAGGGAATAGGAGCTATGGCATAAAACCAAAACAACAAGCAAGGAGGAAGAGAGACATTGAAGGGTAATAGCAAGTTGACATGCCTGAAGTTGAGGGTCTTGTAGCCAACTCTTGGCCATGGCATTGAGCCATCAAAAAGCAGCACTTTGGGGAGGGACACACACACACACACACACCATACACATTCACACTACATCATAAACACATACACATGCACACTCCACACAATACATACATACATCATCACATCATATACATACACCAAACCACACACATTTCTATAAAAATAAACCTATTTACATTCCCTTTTAGAAACAAAGATGGGTAATCTATGAAATTTGCTGGTGGGAGACATTTATTTTGATACCATAAAATTTAATATCTAAAATTACATAGTTTACACAGGAGTGATTATAATTCCATATACAGATAAATTATAATGACTTTAAAAGCTATTTTATTTATTGACTTGATAAAAAAAAATTATCAATTTTGTATCAGCTCACCAATAAGGAAAATAGTCCATACATCCTAAGAAGTCAATCATCTGATTTCACAAAATTTCAGGATTTAAAGTAAGAACTGGTGGGATCTCTTAGATCATTTTCCCATTAAAATATACCCAGGCCATAAAATATGTCAGAATAATGTGCATATCTATCATGTTGACTAAGTCAAAGAATAGCTCTATTTTCCCCTCTTCTCCACATGTCCTTTTCATTGCACATTTCTTAGACAGAAATGTCTTTACCTCCTCCTATTATTTAGTCTTTAATGTGAAGTGAAGATCGGGAGGTTTCACTCCTATTTTGTAGTTAGGCAAATGGAGTCCATGAAGAAGAAACCAGGTGATACCAGTTTCCACTGAATTAGAATGAGAAAGGGATTGTCCCAATGAAAACAGAACTTGTTTGTTTTCATTTATGAAAATAAATCAAGTCTTCCCTGACCAGTTTGACTCAGTGGATAGAGCCTCTGCTCATGCACCAAAGGGTCATGGGTTCAATTCCCTGTCAAGGGCAAGCACCCCGGTTGCAGGTTCTATCCCAGCATGGTAATAGTGTCTGTAGGAGGCAACCAATAGACAGGCCTCTCTCACATCAATGTTTCTCCATATCTCTCCCCCCTCCTCCCTTCCACGCTATCTAAAAGCAATGAAAGGAGGGTGGGTGGGAAGAGATCAAACAAAGAACTTATACATATATGCATAACCCATGGACACAGACAATAGGGTGGTGAAGGCCTGGGGCCAAGGGCGGGGGCAGGTTAGAAGGGGTTAATAAAAACAAACAAACAAACAAACAAACACTAAGACAACCACAAGGAATAAAGAACCTAGAACAGAGTTCCTAACAGCAATGACAGAAATGATGATGATAATAAAATAACAGCAGAAAACTGAAAAAAAAAAGAAGGGGTTAATGGGGGGGAGGGGGGAACCAATGTAATACTTTCAACAATAAGGATTAAATTTTTAAAAAGCAATAAAAAATAAATAAAAGCAATGAAAAATATCCTTAGGTGAGGAATAAATTAATAATAATAATAAATATAAATAAAAGAAACTGAGTCCGATAATCACATCTCTAAGATGTCGTCTCTCCCCTCTACTCTTTCTTACTTATGCTCCAGTCAACACAAAATCATAGGGTACTGGCTGAATTGTTGGGACTGAACCTGGCTCTTCAGTTCATCCCAGTCCTCACCCAGGCACATACCCATTGGCCCCTGTAAATACTTGAGTTTTCTATGCCTATGCCGAAAAAAAATATAAGGACCTCAAACATATTGCACAGTCTTTTAAAAATGAGAATCAGTATTCTGATCCACTTCTCTGAGAAGGCTGAGAGCAGATGACAGGTCAAAACTACCCAGCCATACAAGGTGCTCCATGTACACATATTTACAAACAGCAGTAGCTACAGAACCAGATGACAGGACCTAATTGGCCCCAGCCTCACTTTAAATTACAGAATCAAGTCAACTTCTGGTTTTTGACATTTCTTGACATATGAGATCTTGAATTACATTATCCTCTTTTTAAATTTAGCTATTTATGTTCTTTCATTGTTATTTTTCTTCATTCTAGTGTCTTAAACCTGATGTTGATAATCTTGCTAATAATTATATTATAAAACATTTACTTTCTAATGTCTTCTTGCAAATACCCAATATATATTTTATTATGACTTTAGGAAAGATTATAGGAATAAACTAATTTGTTATGATGTTGGCATTTTTCAAGATTTACCTTGAAAAATAACACTGCGTCTTTTAAATGTAATGACCTGAAATTTCTAGAAGTAATTTGATTATTTATCTTAAATATTATGAACTAGAAGGATGATAAACAACACTGTAACTCCTTAGTTCATTACGAGCTCTCGTTCTGTACCCAAGGGGAAGACCAGAGACGAAGCACCAAAGCCCTGACCTGTGATAACCTGACAGCCAGCAAGGCCAGTGCTGGCTAGAAAAGGTCATGCATTTGAGTCTCAGGATCTATAAGCCAAAAATAGCACAAGGCACTGAGAAATGACTGGTCTTTTAACTCCTAAAGGTGAGATACCAAAGTCAGTATAACCACAGGCTTCTCACAGAGTACAGATTTTTTACACTGAATTAAACATATGTTTTTATTTCAGAACAGGCAAATTTATAAAACATTGAATTTGTGACAACATGGATGAATCTTTAGGTTATTATGCTAAGTGAAATAGTCAGATGGAAAAATGACAAAAACATGATTTCACTCATAGGTGGAATATAAAACGAGAAAGTAACAAACTATAAAAAACAACAACTCATAGATACAGACAGTAGAATGGTGGTTAGTTATCAGGGATAAAAGGGGTTGGGGAGGGAAAATTGGGTAAAAGGGGTCAATGGTAACAGAAAGAAACTAGACTCTTAGCAATGAGCATTTAATAGACTCAAACCAGTGGTCCGCGGACCACTGGTGGTCCATGAGGTCCGAAAGGTTAGCGACTGCTGCAATAGAGTATTAAATTATGATGTCGTACAACAGATATTAAATTATGATGTCGTACATCTGAAATTTATGTAATGTTATTAACTGAGGTTGCCACAAAAATTTTTTTAGAGGCTGCAAATCAGAATGGGTCACAACTCCCTTACAAACATAGCTTTCCCACCATCCTCACCACAAACACACATATACCAAACTGGTTTGCAGGCTGGACTGAATACACGATTTGCAGGGCCTACTGCAAAATGAAAATGCCAGCCTTCCTGTTCCAAAATTATTAAGAATCTCAAGATGGCAGCAGCAGTGCATCCAGTGAAACGAGGAGCCCTTCTGAGCTTGGGGCCCTATACAACTGCACAGGTCCCCTGCCCGTGAGTCCTGGTTGCACGAAAGAAGTTTTGAGAAAATAATTCTTCCTCTCAAAGATATAAAACCATTTAGATTCTATTTCTCTGTCCTCAGATCCAGCCTTCGATGAGACAGCGTCCATACCTGGGAGCAGGGCAAGGGGATGCAAAAGTGAACAACTATCTCCGCAGGCGATTTTCCAGTTGTTGCCTCAACCTTCCTTGTCTCCCTCCCCAGACCAGGGGAGATGTGCTCAGGCAGGAACCCTCTGGGTATGCACAGGGAACAGGGAATTGGAAGGAGTGGTGCTATTTCTTAGTTGTATTCAAATTTTGTGTTTCTGTAGAACATTTTAGTTATTCCTTGACTTGGCCTATTCAATCGTTTCTTAGCTCTGAGAAATTTATACAACAGGAATTCAGGTGCAGCCTGGTGATGCTGTTTGGCAGTTTTTGGTTTGGGCGGTAACTTGGGAATCAGAATGGCCACACTGATACTCAGGGGCTTTGTGACCCTGGACAAGACCCTGCACCTTTCAAACACAGCTTCTCCGCTTCATTAACCCAAAAAAGAGGAATTCAGCTAGACTGGAAGTGGTTGATTCCCCTGACGGGCTCTGGGGTGGGGTGGTCAGAGGTGAATGAGTTATGTCTGGGTTGCACACCATCCCAGCTTCAACCAGAGCAGCTCCCTGATTTTCTGTTCATTTTCTCCCCCAAAACAGTGACAAAAGAAAAATTCGGACATGTACCAAATAGAATTACAACAGGGGGAGAATGAGGGACCGAGACAAGAGCCCAGCCAGTGTTGCTCAGTGGTTGAGCATTGATCCATGAACCAAGGGGTTGCTGGTTCCATTCCTGGTCAGGGCACATGCCCAGGTTGCAGGCTCAGTCCCCACTAGGGAGCATGCAGGAGGCAGCCACATCAATGTTTCTATCTCTCCTTCTCCCTTTCTCTCTCTCTAAGATCAATAAAAAATATTAAAAAAAAAAAAAACGAAGAAAGAAATGAGTAATTAACCACTAGCTGTGGGCCAACAAGAGATGGCTCACATCTGAATGTGTGCGGGAGCTGACCAAAAAAAAAAAAAAAGCTGACCAAAGGCAAGAGAAAGGCTGATTAAACCTGGTACTTGATATCTTTAAAAGTCTCTCTAGGACTAATGTGCTATGGTTTTTCTAACATGCCTTCCCTTATTTCCTTTATGCCATCAGTCCCTTCTTCTAAAACTTCTGTCACTCACGTTGAACCAAAGTCAAACAGGAATCTTGCCCTTGGCCATGGGTGGTGGTGCTGGTGGAGGGGAGCAGTGGGCTTGTCTACCTGTTTGGAAGTACCTGCAAATGCTCTCAGGAAGCCTGGTGTCATAGGATCCTGCCTGCCCTGTTTTAGTGGGTGTCACCAAACCCTCCCCCCTCACCACCCTTTTCTGTGAGAGGAATTGTGATAGCCTGCACATGCCCTCTAATTACCGCTGCAGACAATAAGGCTAATGCCAGCAGCAATACCACCCCGAGGGGGGATCTAGGACAGTTCAGAAGCAGAAGCTGAAGCCTTGCAGGCTGCAAGTAATCTATGTCCACGCCATGGCGCTGGTTCACAAACCTCTTGGCTGGCAGTTATCTTGCCCACTTTTGCCTTCTGCCTGCTGGGTGGGTAGACAGCCATCGACGACAGGAGTCCAGGATAAATCTGTCAGCGAGACTTACGGGACAAAATCTCTCGAGAAAGGCTTGAGGAATCCAGAAAATAAATCTCTGTGTCCCAAGCAGTAATAAGGTTACTCAAGTTTATAACGTCTCCTTTTCACTCCTCTCACATTGGCCTTATTGACTATAATTATCACCAACCTCAGATGACACCCTGAAGTGTCATGTCTTCTGTTACTGTGAGGCCTGCCCCACGCAGACCTGCTTCCCAGACAACAGCCTCGAGGGCAGCAGGTTTTGAACAAGGGGTCATGGTTCCCTTTTATCTGACAGGTAAGTTGGATGCTTCGCATCTTCCAGGAAGGAGCTGGGCATTGCAAATGGAAGTCAGGCAGCACTTAACACAAGTTGGGGAAAGGATTTCAAGATACTTAAGAGACTTGGAAGACAAGAGGGCAGCAGGGTTTCTGGCTACAAGATAATAACAGTTCCAAACTGTCACCCAGGCCTGCAAAAGGTCCTCCATTGGCAGGTTTGACCACATACTGCATGCACAGTGATTCTAAAAGAGGTTTGAGGACACCCAGAAAGGTTTGACCCTGTCTTTTAGAATTCCCTTTGATTTCCTCCTTTGGCGATCAAGGGCATTGCTCTAACACCCAAGCTGCATGAATAGCGAAAGTCAGCAGCAAGACAAGACCTGCTCAGAAAGCTACACTCATTAGACAAGCAAAGGAGAGGGTGGGAGAGTCGGGGGTATTTAAGATTCCTTATGGCCTAGGAAAATCAAGTCCCAAATTCTGCGCTTGACACTCCAGGCTCTACCCTATACAGCCAGCTTTCTTTCTAGCTGCCCCATCATTGCCACCCAGCTGTAGCTCCAAAGTTATAGTTACAGAACCTGAGGGGACCTGAGAGTTAGTGCCAAGGCCACAGATTCTTATACACTAAAGTTGTCTTACCCATCTCTGTCTTATTTATTTTATTGTTTTCTCTTTTAATTTTCACCCGAGGACATGCTTAGAGAGAGTAAGGAAGAGGGAGGGAGGGAGAGAGAGAGAAATATCAATGTGAGAGAGAAACATCAATTGGTTGCCTTCTGTACATGTCCTGACTGGAGATCAAACCTGCAACCCAGGTATGTGCCCCGACGATGCTCCAATGAGCTGAGCCACTCCAGCCAGGCTGTCTTAATTTTTACATGTATGAAACTGCTGGAGTTTGTATGAAAGCCATATAATAAAGGTTCATTTAGAAATATTACTCAATTTCTGGTTGCCTGTCATCCTGAATGAACAATCACTTTCCTATAGAACTTGGTTTGTTTTTAGATGAGACAGGGTTCTTCTTGTGACCAAGGAGACCTACTGGGCACACAGGCCCATTGTTTTTCCTGACAGCTTTCTCTCTCCCAGTGTTGTCCAAGAGAAATTCAATGCAAGCTACAGTAAAGTTTCTAGTAGCCATATTTTTTAAAAAGGGAAAAGAAATAGAAAAAATTATTTTAATAATGGGATCTAATATATTTAAATATCATCCTGTGATATTTCAACGTGTGATCTACATTTTTAAAATTTATTAATGAGATATTTCACAGTTTTTTCAAATTAAACTTCAACATCTGGTATGTATTTTATTGTTACAGTATATCTCTATTTGAACTAGTCACATTTTAAATGCTAGTGGCTACCATATTGGACATGCAGTTCTATTCAGTGATACTTCAAAGTTTGGGGTCTTGCTGCTCCCCATACCTTCCTCCTTTCTACACCTCTGACTTTCTCACCTCTGCCTGTCTGCATCTGCAACACAGCCATCCTCAGCACCTCGTGTGGGAGATTGTATCTAGAGATCCCCAAGCTCACAGTGGTTTCCACTCCTTGTTTCTTCTAGCAGTCAAGGCCAATGCCACACACTGACCCCAACGATCCTTTCCTACCTGATCTCATTAGTTATAGGTGTGAGCCATGTTTCCCCAAGAAGTTTGTAGCCTATTTGTGGGTAGTAAATGTGCCTTTTCCCTTTTTCTCTTCCTCAGTACTAAGCAGAATGCAGAATGCACGGTAGGCTCCAGAAGAACTCATTCATTCAAATCAATTTCATTTTCTTAGACACTCTGCTCTGTGCTACTGGAGAAGCAAGACTTTCATTTGCCGGTGAAGACACTATGGTAACAAAAGAAAACAAAAAACAAAGAGATGTGATAGTCTTCCTCCAGGGGCCAATTTTCTTACTTCTGGATGGATGCACTTTGTCATCAGGAATATCTTTTCATGGCCTTATTTTACATCCCAGGCTTCTCATTGGTGTCCACAGACTCCAAATTTGTGTAAGCAGTATATTTTCAGAATAATTTCCAACGTCCTTTTCCTTATGCCTCATACCCCTTCTCCTTTTTAGCTTCATTGAAATAGAGAAGACAGAGTTAACTTTGAGAACAAGGAGAAGATGGCAAGGAAAAACTCTCTCCCTGCCCTTGGAGGTCTGAAGAAGAAAGGGCATAGGGATAGATGGGTAGGCAGTCATATATGTGTGTGTCACAGACTGAATGGAGAGTCCTCGAGCCCTTGCAGGTAGCCAGGTGAGCCCAAGGCTGTGTGGTGGATGGCCTAGTCCAGGAACTCTTGGCAGACTTGGCAGAGGCACAGAGTGATCTACAGAAGCAGGCAACATGAAGAGGAGGCCAGTCAATAGGAAGAGGCTCCTGGACCATGATGGAGCTATGAAATTTACTGCAAATTCATCAGCTGCCAGAAGTTCAGAGGAGGCAGCCAGCTAAACCAGATATCAGTGGGCATTCACCCCAGAAGAATCTTGGGGAAACCCCTTTTCCCCGAAGCCATGAAGATCATTCTCTTTTACTACATCATCTTAAGAGAGGACAGGGGTGTAGGAAAGAATCTGAATAACAACACAGAGATAATTCATCCTACTGGACTAAATTTTGAACCAGACTCCAAATATGGAAACTATATTTTTTTCTGCCCATCTCAACGTAATATGAGTAATTCTGTGACCCTGATCTGTATGGAGTCTTTGACTAGATAAAGCTAAGAAGATAACAATATGTGATGTGAATATGATGTAGTTATAGAAAGAGAATGACTTTCAGACAATGTTCAGATTCCCTAAAGAATTTGTAGTCACAAAATTTACTTTAATGGAACAGCATTGGCCTTGAGCAAAAGTCATCTTAGACATCTTGTTCAAAATAGCATTCAGTGAGCTCTTGTGGTAGCCACTGCAGACACTCTATTAAATAGAACACTCTTGCAAAGGACTTATAGGTTAGCACCTTCTTCCCTTCCAATACCAGACGTTTACCTTCAGAAATCTGCTTTCAAGAAGGTTCTGGTGTTTGTCATGTACAGCTTACTGTAAATTAAATTAATGTGTGACCTCTCCATAATTTGTGATTTGATTGTTTGCTATTGTGGTGGTTGTTTACATTTTTATGTTATTCCACCTGTAAGAGCAAAGCTTTGATCTCTGCTAGAGCAACTTTCAGGCAACAGTAAATACCTAGGGAGCGATATATCTTTTTATACCGGGAGGTCTTCTTCCCTGAAATTCACTCAACAAATATTGATTAAGTACTGGCTCTGTTCCAGATTCAGAATTAAATGCTGGAAAAACATAGATGCCTCCCTGACATCTCCACTTGGAAGTCCCATAAGCAACTTGAATTAAATACATCCTAAGAAGAGTACATGATTCCCACTCACCCAAAGCTATTCATCCCATTGTTTCTATCACAGTAAATAACAGGACCATGTATCTACCCAATGTGCTAAAATGAGAAACCCTGGCATAATTCAATTCCTCTCTTCTACTCACATTGCCCTTCAGAAACACACACTAATGCACAGACATGAACACATATCCACATGTGTACTGTTCAATTAATTTAACAAGGAGGCCATTAAATTGATGTTCTCTAAAACTGAGGTGTTAGCAAACCAAATCTAAGCCTGAAATGTCTCAAGATGGCAAAATTGAAACCTAAAGACAACCAATCAGGCAACTAGGCTTTCAGTTATAACCAATCAATAATTTCCTCACTTTATTTCCACCTTTTTTCTCCCTGAGTACCTGTGAGTTGAAGCACTCCCAGTCACTTCCAGTTTGGTACTGCCTGATTCAATTTGGTTTTTGCTGGAAAAAAAAAATACCCTCAACATTTTTAATGTGCCTCAGTTTCTCTTATAATACTACACTCTCATACAATCCTGTATGGCTTGGAAATCATATTTTGAATCTGTAGGGGAGAAAATGATTTTTCCTTCTACCCTTCTGAGTTCTTGGCTGAGAACCCTCTAATAAAAGATTAAAAAGATACAGAGTATATTAACATGTACACTTCATGTATACATGGCAGATACCCAGGAAAAATGAGTAAGTTCACAGATGGCCCAATCTACCACCTTAAATACCATCTTCAGCCAGAAGACAAAAGAAAAAAAATTAAAGGAGAAGGGAGGCAAATTACCCTGAAGTTACCAGGAAACACAGTAAGCAAGGTATGGTTGTTTAAGTGGGTGCCCTCTCTATTGGCAAGAGTTTCTTGTGATTTACAGTTAACATCCTTATAACTAGAGATTTCCTTTATAAATGTAAACTTCCCTTACAAGGATAACTTCTACTCTGTTGCCAGAGCTTCTCCTGTGTCTGCTATTTTCTCAAAAATAATCAACTTAAAATAGTCTTTATGCCAAAGAGGCATATTTGGGGTAGCATGTACTGCTACCCTGTTGACCTGTGCCCTCCTCTCCATGCCCTTTGCCATTGCCAGCTCTGAACTGGACCACTCTAGTCTAGAGAGCTTCTGCCCACACCACTCCTGCTCCTCCCAGCACACTCCTCTTCGCCCCCAGATCAGCAGTCAGCTCACATCACTCTCCTGCTTAAACCATTATTGGCTTCCCAGGACACCTGGAATAATCTCCCAACTCTGTGCCTGCCTTCCAAGGCTCTTTGTCATCTACTCTGCTTACCTCTCCAGGGTACTTCCCTTCTGACCTCCCCAGCTTCACCTCTAACTGCTTTTCCCATCACCTGTATGTCCCAGTTACCATAGTCTCAGGCAGTTCTCAAAATGTACTACATTCTTTCTCTTTCTGGTCCTTTGACCTGCTACTAAAGCTGCTTAGAATTTGCTTCCTTGTCCCATGACTGGGTCCTCCCCTCCCACCAGTCTCAATTTAAATAGCCTGCCTCACAAACACATTCCTTAGCTTAGCTAAGGTTACTCCCCATTTATAATTATCACAGTATTCTGGGGTTTTTTTTTTTCCTTAAAAGCGAACTCACAGGTTGTAAATAGTTGATTTATGAAAATAGCATAATATAATGCAGAGGGGCAGGGCAAAAGTAGGTTTATAGTTGTTCATATGGAAAAATATATAAGAATAAACTCTGTTTCTCATACTCACAACTGTAAAGATACCCTTGCCTACCCCTTTAGTTAAGAGCCAGGTTCTCTGGATTGAAATTCTGGCTCTTCCACTTACAAGCTATGTGGCCTGGGAAAAGTTACTTAACCTCTCTGTGCCTTTATTTCCTTACCTCTAAAATATAAAAACTGCCCTAACCGGTTTGGCTCAGTGGATAGAGCATCAGCCTGTGGACTCAAGGGTCCCAGGTTCAATTCTGGTCAAGAGCATGTACCTTGGTTGAGGGCACATCCCCAGTGGGGAGCATGCAGGAGGCAGCTGATCGATGTTTCTCTCTCATCAATGTTTCTAACTCTCTATCCCTCTCCCTTCCTCTCTGTAAAAAATCAATAAAATATATTTAAAAAAATAAAATAAAATAAAATATAAAAACTGATAGTACCTGCCTCCCAGATTTGTTAGAGGATTAAATAAGTCAATATATATGAAGCACACCCAATGGAGATGATCTATAATAACATTATGTTAATTTGTTAAATAAATATAAACAGGAAATATGAAGATGGAAGGAATCTTGTTTTTCTTTATTCAGCACTGTCTCCCCAGGGCATAACCTCATGTCTAGCACAAAGTAGACACTCAATAAATATCATTAAATACATACATGAACAAAAGAATGCCTAACTGAATGGCTTTTGTCCTTGAAGTATTTGTGGTGGAGCCCAACAGATTGAAAACTTGAATGGGTAAACCAATCACCTAATGCTCTTGTTAAAATGGACTCTGACTCAGCAGGTCTGGGGTGAAGCCCGAAAGTCCGCATTTCTAAAAAATGCCAGGTGTTGCCGATGCTGCTGGTTTACACTTGGAATATCAAGGCTCTCGTCTAGCTGATGGTTGGCTGACCGAGGTCTAGAAATCAGCTCCTGAAAACTGACTGCTGGAAAGGGCCTTCCTATGCAATACATCTATACCTTACAGATAGTCACTTCCTCATATGGCTATTCCAGAGCTAGAACTTCCTGGAAGTACTGACGGGGTCTCAACGGACACTGCCCATGATCTCAGGTGTGGTGTCACCTGAGTCAATAACCATCCTACCTTTACTTCTGACCTGGGAAAGTCTGGACAAGGTCTCCTGTATTTTCCTCTTTATCATCGCTGGGCCGTCTATATATTTCATCTGAAAAGGATCTTTTCTCTTTAGGGCTCTCTTTGGGGCCTTAAAAGGTGTAGTAAATGTGTTCCCTTTACACCAGTATTTTCAGTAATTAATTCCAGATACCGGTCTTGTATTATTTAACTCTTAAATGCTTTCAGATTTCAAATATGCTTTGTATCAGCATGTACAAACTATGTATGTTGGCACTGACATTTTAAGAACAAGGAGGTTAAAGTTTCAAAAGCAACACCCTGATTTCTTGGACATGATGAAGGTGTGATTTTTTTTTTCTGGGGCAGGGGCTCTGTGTGGCTGGAATTACTCAGAACTGCTCACAGTTGCCTCTCTAGGAGTGCTGGGCTTTAAATTACTGCCATTGCCTCTACGGCGGTGTGTGCTCCTGAGAGGCAATCCTGCCCCCTTCCCAGCTCCCAACTGAAGTAACCCCAGAGGCACTTTTGAAAGTAAGCATAATCTCCACGCCAGGAGACACTTCAGAGCACAACATCTGAAGTCTGAAACTCGTTGTATATCTTCTTTAAACAATGTCACTCTGCAATGCCTAATTATCTGCTTCCAACAGCATTTGGTTAGCACACAGCACATCTCAGTAATGGAAATGGACTCTAGTCTCCTACAGTCAGTTCATAAAAGCAACAGAGTCGTTTTAATATTGTCGATTCTCTCTCGGCAGTACAGTCGTGTAATGTAGCAGAACTGTCTGATGGCCAAGGTAATGATCGGGAGGGATATAACAGAGAGAGACATCTCCTGGCTGATATCGCAGAATTAGCTCATTTATTCAGCTGGAAGAGTTTGGCTTGAGGGCCTCCTGGTACTTGTTTCACATTCCAGGGTCCCCTCCACAGCACCACTGCAGTTGGGATTGTGTAGGATCATGGGGTAAATGTCCAAATCCTCTGTACCTGCTCCCTGGAACCCTGACACCATATGTCACTCCAGTGAAATCTTGTTCTCTCTCCCATAGACACACACAGCCTTCATTGCTGAGTGCCAACTATTTTGCTATTTGAGGGTGCTAACTATAACTAAAATAACAATGAAGCTGTTAGAATTTCCTAGCTTGGAGATTCTTCACAGCCGACAACCCAGTGTCCAGCTAAACTGAACAAGATGATGGGTTTTCCATTCTCAAGTTCTA
This sequence comes from Myotis myotis, assembly GCF_014108235.1. NCBI lineage: Eukaryota > Metazoa > Chordata > Mammalia > Chiroptera > Vespertilionidae > Myotis > Myotis myotis. The sequence goes on along the minus strand of NW_023416318.1, from coordinate 15,341,018 downwards.
TAGCCCCACCATGCACTTCTTAGGGGGTGCAAACTCCATAACGTAGTATAGCATCTACCTCTCAGTAATGTCCCAAATGAAATTCCTTGTTTTAGCCCAAATGAAATTCCCTTTGGAACATTATGATTCACTTTTGTTCTTATTATTATAGGTTAATTATTCATAATTTCCTATCAGTAATCATTTCCCCAGAGAACTGGCCTTTTCTTGTTTCTATTCCTCCAGCCTAGACTTGAAGGAGACCAACAAGGACAGGACTGCACTGAAGCTCAGTTTGTCCTGCCCCATATGATTAGGCATAAAGGGATAAACAGTGGTGCCCTCCCCTCCACTCCCGAATCTCAGGAGCAGGCTTTCACAGTTACACAGGCAGACTCAGGAAGTCCACACTTCTCTGCAGCAGGCAATCAGATCGCCCTCTGAGAAGGGAATCGGGATATTATTTTCTTCAACCAATATTTTTAAATGGAGGTCACTGATCTTGCAGAGAGAATGAGGACACAGCATACTCAGAAAGCCGCAGCCACAGCATCCAGTACCTTTGCAGCATCCACCTGACATTGGTTGATAAAGGTCCCAGACTTTCTGCAAAAGAATGAGCAAATATTCAGACTCAATCTTTAATATTAAAGTTTCTTGGAAGCTAGAGGCAGACATCCTCCTTCAGAAAGTATGGGGTACAGAGAAGGTTCTAGAGTCTAGACAGTGTGTGAACTACCCGTTAAGGAGCAGCATCAGTTTCTTACCTTTATATATAAGGATGGGTCTCAAACTGGGCATTGTTTGCATGATGAGGCGTGTGCTCCTTCATTACCCATGTATCTGGCATCCTGATATAAGATGTCACTGCCTGGCACCGTGATGTAAGATTATGCTTACTTTCAAAAGCCCTGACCTTGGGGTTGGAAGACTAAACAGCAGTAAGCAGCCCCACTATGAACATCTGTCCTACTCTCCAAATCCTGGAAGTGCTCTCTCTCGCACACCTGGTGTGAGGCTCACACGTGGCAATAGCAGATCTCCCTCCTCCCAAAGCTTACCAGGCAACCTTGGCCTACAGCACAGGGTTCTCTTGGTAAATATAAAGGGCTTTAAAAATTAGTAGTGATTGGCATTGTTGTATTAAGTCTATGGTTTGGAGCTGTAACTATACAACTGCAACTTCTCCAAGTCCAAGTATGATGACTACAACGTGGACAAAAGGAAACTTTTCTCCAAGAAATCTTAATCTTCTTTCTCCTAAAATTGTGATTTTTAAAGGGACATGATTTTGCCCGCAGCCAATGTTTAGCAACGTCTGAAGATATTTTTGGTGTCCCAACTGGGGATAGCAGGGGTGCTACAGGCAACTAGTAGGTAGAGGCCAGGCATGCTGCTAACATCCTTCAGTTCATGGGATGGTCCCCAAAACAGAGAATTATTCTCCCCCAAATGTCAGTAGTGCTGAGGCTGAGAAATCCTATCCGATGGTATTATGGCAAGGAAAGAGAAGGATCTTATCTCTTTCTCTACCTGAAACCTCATTATCATCTTTCTGGGTTAAAGTGGGACAAGATATAGCAACAGAGTCCTGACCTTGGGATTGGAAGACTGGGTGTTTACCATGGCCACTTTGAAATTGTATGACCTCTGACACATCAAAATTACCAGGTCCTAATGTCAAGTATTCTGTTGTCAAATATATCCTAGGTTGGCATTCATAAACATGTTTACCAACATGTTGTCACTTCAGTAACATCATAATGCATCTTCCTTGTATGTGAGTGAAAGGGGTGTTCATAATGATTATGCTGGTACAAAAGGCATAATCTGAGCTGTCCTCGGCAAAATGGGGCATGGCCATCCACCAGTAAGAAGGCAGCAGAAATGAGCAAAGGAAAATAGTGTTCTCTTTTTTTATTATTATTATTCTAAATTCTTTTTAAAATTTCTTTATTGATTAAGGTATTACATATGTGTCCTTATCCCCCATTGCCCCCCCCACCCTACCCCCACCCAAAAAACAGTGTTCTCTTGTGTTTATCTGGTATTCTGTCCATTTCAGGAGCCTCACCCAGTCATTACCCTGTCTTGTCATTACATCCACTCCTTTATATAGAAAGGATTCTTATCTCCAACTGGAGGACAAGCAAATAGAATCAGAATGTTCCAGGGTCTCCTGATTTGTAGCCCAGTGTCCCACCCTTCACAGTAGTGCCCACCGTCCCCAGCAGCATGGTGATATGAAGCAAGGAGTCAGGGCCCCGTGGTAGCAGGTTTGTGGGTCCCTGCCTATTTCCGTAAGGGGTTTGACCAGCCTGGTATGTGCTTTAAGTATCAGCTGCCTAGGAGAGCCTGTGACACCAACTTAATACTAACCAGGAGAGAAGCTGGTTAGCATTAAGTACCCAGAGGGTCCTGGATGGACAGATAGCCATCTTTTCCTCATTAATGCTCCACTTCCTATAGCATCACTAGACAGAAAACCACATTCATCTTTATGGGCAGTTTAGGGAGAATAAAGGGAGAAAGACACGCATGGGTAATAAAGAACATCCTCACACAGAAAACTGTCAAGTGTGGTCACCTGATTTAAATCTGGTTTCCTAACCTCACTTTCTGTTTGTTGCGGAGTCTGATCTCTTGGACCCAGATCTAGAAGTCATGGATTAGCTTTTCCCTCTGCACTTCCAGGTGACCAGAACTGATTATTCTCTTGACATGATCTCCGGGCACAGGAGTCTTAGTGCTGGACCATACTCTCACTTCACTGACTACATACAATGGCCTCAGCCCTTTGTCCTCATGTAGGGGTGCCAGACAAAATATAGGATACCCAGTTAACTGTGAGTTTCAGATATGTAACAAATAACACTGCAGCATAAGTATGTCCAAAATATTGCATGGGGTATACTTATACTAAAATGTTATTAACAGCTACTGTCCTCAGGCTGGGTGTCATTTAATAATTGCTATAGGCAGAGAACCACAGATCTACTTAAAATTGGAGACCCTGAATCATCCAGAGCCATTAAAACGTGGTAGGTTGTTTGATAAATATGAGGACCGCAGCTGGTCATCACGGGTGTGAAGTGGGGAATTTCTTCTTGCCACTTGAAGATTTTATCCACGTGTTATTGAACTGACCTGAGGCTCAGGATTTCACATAACAGAAAAGAAAAAAAAAATGAGTTTAATTTTAATGAAGAGCTAGGATTTGCTGACTTGATGACCAGTGGCCGCTTCCAAGGGTTGCCAGAAAGTTTGAAAAGAAATAAGAACAATAGCCCAGCTGGTGTGACTCAGCTGCTGAGCATGGAGCTTTGAACCAGGAGGTCAAGGTTCGATTCCTGGTCGAGGTACATGCCCAGGTTGCAGGCTCAACCCGGGTGGGGGCCGTGCAGGAGGCAGCTGATAGATGATTCTCTCTCATAATTGATGCTTCTATCTCTCTTTCCCTCTCCCTTCCTCTCTGAAATCAATAAAAATATAATTTAAAAAAAGAAAAAAAGAAGAAGAAGAATACGTTCTGGCTACTGCTTGGGTGAAAACAATGTTTGAACAGAGAAACCATTGCTGATGTACTTGGGTGCGGAGTTAATGCCATATTTGGTAAATGGCAAGTTTCAGGGGCAAGTCCTATATCCACTTGTAACTAAAGCATGCAGTGAAATGGAATGGTGGGAGAGGTACCTGGGGCTGCTTTTAAAATTCTGGGTTATAAGTTGTGAGGCAAACTGAAGTTTTTTGAAGTTGCCTTCCTATAAGCTCAGCAAATGATTATTTCTCATGACTAAGGGGAAATAAATATTTGAAAAAGCCTACAAATAGTTCATCTGGGTTTCATACTTTAAAAAACACGACGAATATTTTAAGTGTTTTCACATAATTGAATACAAACCATGAGGCCATTTTTTTTTAAAGTCAGAGCTTAAACACATAGATAACATGGGGTGGTCAGCAAGCCCCATGCAGCGGAAGAGTAGCTGTAATTCAAACAGGAAAGGGAGCATAGCTGCTAAACGGCAAATGAGACCAAATTCTATCCTCACGAGTGAATGACCCACACCCCACTCTAACAAAGGATTCCTGACCCAGTTCTCTCGTAGGACAATGTGGGACTCGGCTTTATTGACGGTCAAGGCACTGATCTGAGGAGTGTCCAGTGTCTTCCCTGCTCCCCAGCTCCTCCCCTGGGAGCGTGGAGAGGCTGCGACTGCCACCCCTGGCCTCACACACACTGTGTTCCCAGCGGGCTGGCATCCTGCCACCCCCAGGCCCGGAGCCAGCTGAGGCAGCAGAACATGATGCCTGCCAGTCCAGAGACGTGCTCCTTGCTCATCTGCGGACATCGGAAACCATCTCCGGCCACAGCCTTTGCTATCTAAAATTCTGAACTTGGAACTTGGAACTTGATCAGCCACATACCTGATCATATTTGGAATCGAAATATCCCCTCTTTTTTCCAATACAAACTGCATTAAAATCAAGGCTAAAACATTAAACATGTCATGTAGACAGAAACAAAACAAAATCTCCTCTCTCTCCCCCTGCCCTTAAGCTCAGATTCTCCAACAACAGGGAACAGCTGTCCTAAGGCAACACTTGACTCTCACTATTTTATGCTTCAGCCCCTTCCTTCATTTTGCGGGGAAGGTTTGTGAGTCTGTATGCATGAGAGATACTCAGGACGTGGCAAGGCCCTCATAATCACCTATTATTAATGCTAAGAACCCCCAGTGGTACCTCCTTTAATGGTGCTCTTAGAATGCTGGCATCTGATCTTGGTTGTATTATGTGTCAAAAGGGCTTTAATCTGCGCTGGGATATGGACTCATACATCTATGCGGGTCTCCGAGAAACATGGGGATTTTTTTCATTGTCTGCCCCAAATATTCATTTTTCTTTCTATTTGCCTCATAACGTAGAAATGAAAGAAGCAAAGAGTGTGTGTCCTCTGGAATCAATTGTAACTACTGCTATTACACAGGTCATTTGGCCCAAATTGAGATATCCGCCTGGTTTTTCTATGCCTTCACTTCAAGGCAACAGAAACTGGAAAGAGTGGTTCACAAGAAAGCAAAGTGCTCTAGCAACACTTCCTGCAAGAGGTCACCAATACGGTGGGGGTGGCTGCGGGACCAATTTCAGTTTGTTGTGAGCACCACAAGAGGTAGAAGCTTCAATGCCACTTGCTTATTCAAAATGTCTCTACGTCTTTAGTGTGAGGATGCTTCCCTCAGCAGGAGTCGGTGACCAGCAGGGTAAGTGGGAGGCCATGGCAGCATACCTGCTTGTGTTTTTAAATAAAGTGCATCCAGTCGGCACACTTCCCATTGTTTCAGTTACCACAGGGAGGCAGAACCACTGAGGTCTCCGCTCAGCTGACTCCCATAAGCCGGATCACCGCACTTGGGTCAGGTACATCTTGGAACCCTGAATTTCCCCCTCTGTCCAATGAAGAGGTTGAACCACTGGGTTCCTCACACTTCAAATGCTGATTCACTGGGGCTTCTGCCCCACACTGTTGCCTAAAGAACAAAGACTATGTCTCAAGACGAATTTTTTTCTTAAAGACAGAAGCGACCATATTTTCATCAGGGCAAGTGGCCTAATGTGAAACATTTCTTAAACTATTAACCCCAAGCTATTTGTACCTCAGTCGGGTTGTGTGGACACATCCTAGTACAGAAATCACTCCCACCGTGAAGGGTGAAATCACTGAGCTAAAGATGGTGACTCAACCAATTAAACGACATCAGAGTTCCATAGAGAGAAGCTTTTGTTGCTGTCATTTGTGTGCGTGTGCGTGTGTGTGTGTGTGTGTGTGTGTGTGTGTGTGTGTGTATTCCCCAAACTCATCTAATTATTCAGATAGAAGAGGGGAAGTGTGAATACTCTGAAACAATATCACTAAGAGACAGCTAAACTCCAAGTTATACGCATGAGGAGCAGCGGTAACAGAGATGAGGGTAACACATGTGAGAAAATTTGGATATAAGTACTGCTGGAATTTAGTTAAGAGGAAAAGAAATAAGCATGTTGGATGATATTAATTTACTTAAAGCTCTTACTTTTTCTAGGTATACAAAGTCCAACAGGGACCTAAGTGTTCTGAGGAAAAAAAAAAAAGACAAAGAATAATTAAGATCCAAGGCACTATTTTTGGTTTTGCTCTATTTTAAGTTCTTTTCTGCAAGTTACCCCTGAATTTTAAATTGCATAGACTTTTGGTTCTGATACTGTGATATCAAAAGGTTACTTCCACAGTCTGAAAGTTAGCAGACCTTCTACAATAAACTGGCTGTAAAGAAAATGCAAAAGGAACAATTATAGTCAGAGTCACAAATTACTTGTATGGGATAGAGGAGATGGTGACAGAAACAGAAGGGATGACAAGGCATCCACAGCTCTCACTGTGCTGTCTTTCACCCTCACCTGCCAGGCAGCTGCGCTGGGGCAGCTGCGCTGGGGCAGCTATCTGCCCTCCCCTCCCCTGCAGGCCCCTGATGGAGCTAACAACTGGTTCTCTTGGGAGAGTTGTCAGCCAAGGCCTAACAGGAGCAAGCAAGTTCTCTGTTAGGAGCATCTAAGCTTTGCTGTAGCTCTGGGAACTATTTACTCCTTCTCCAGTTTTTTGTTTTTTGTTTTAATATGTAAGAGGTGAATGGAAGGGCCGACGGAGTGGTATTTTCTCGGGGAGCCTGAGTCAGACTTTGATTAATTGATGCCCCGCAATAGAAGAGGACAATAGGAGCCTATGGGATTTGTACCCAGCTCCGGTCCTGGGGAGAGAGAGGAGCTAAAAAAAATAAAAAAATAAAAATAAAAAAGCTGTTAGCACAAGGGACTGAGGAATACCTAGAAGACGGAAGGGCTGCTGGAGAGAAAGGCCACCCCATCCTGCAAGGATCACAGCCTGGCTCCAGCACAGGGCAGTCTGAAGGGCACAGGGTGACAGTGACAGAGGCCTGGGTCTGGAAGGTCTCAGCAAGAAAAGGTGTTCACACAAAAGGCCCCAGCTGTGTGGCAGGAGTGAGGCTCATGGCTTCAGATATTTAAAGGAGAGCAAAGAATATCATGGCTGTGGTCAATATAGCTGATGCCCCCTGGCGACCCTTGGAAATAGTACAGGGCAGCTAACGTGAAATGTGCATGTACTTATACTGGGGCCTCTTCTGTTGGTAAAGGCTGGGAAATTGGGTTGATTGAAGGAATTCATTTCGAGTGTTTTGTGTGTGCACGCAACGACCCTCGTATGCCAGCGTCCAATCAAGCTCTTATCTTTAAATGTGGATCTGCTTCATTTTCAGTCAATTCCCTTATCCTGTTTGCTCTTCAATTTCTTCATAAAAGGGGGAGGCAATCATGCCTTCCCCCTTGGGTAACTGTGAGTGTCAAATAAAATAACAGATGGGAAACCACTTGGAGTAACTGAACGTCCCAGCTCCACCGATAAATAATCATGATTATCATTATGTTCTTTTCATCATCATTTTATTACAGAATTCTTCTTCCCCCTCTCCACCTTGGAAAACATAATCTGCCAAGAGCCTGAGCAAAGGAAGGCCCCAAAATGAGGTGTGCGATTTATTTGTCATGGTCTCTAACGAGGAATTTAGTTTTAAACCCTTTGAAACATCTGTTGCATTTCAACTCAGAAAGTGCAAATAACAGAGAAATGGTAGCATCTGGGCTAGAAATGGGAAATGTCTGCTCCTATTTTGAGAGAGAGAGAGAGAGAGAGAGAGAGAGAGAGAGAGAGAGAGAGAGAGAGAGAGAGAAAGGCTGTTACATTTCTCATTCTGAATACTGAGCACTTATCACCAGGCATCACGCTCCACCTGACACGCAGGAAGCTGCTTGATTAATGTGCACGTGCAGCGGCCATCTGCTCCAGCGCTGGGCTCCCAGTCCCAGTGCCCCACGCTGGGTCAGCACTTTTCCTCTGCGGGAGCTGAGAAGTGCCTTTCTCTCTTCCCCACTCCCTCCCTTGCGCTGGTCTTTGGTCCATGAAGTTTCATTTGCCTTGAGAAAAGCAGAAATGTCTTCGGAGAAATTACAGGCCGTGGTCCTGGAGGAATGTATCAGAGGAGCCACCTCTGGCAGCCCAGCCTGCTGCCTGTGAGACGCAGAGAAGGCTGGTGGGATAAGTCACAAGGCCGCAGAGGACACCAGAGCGATTTGGCCATTCACGGTGAAGCAAAAGCTTTAAAGGAAAAGATGATCTCTGAAGTTGCCTAGGTTTGGTGTTTTTTATTCTCCCCTCCTCTGAATGAGTTTTTTGGGGTTGTTTTGGGACTGGCCTGAAGGCCGTCAGCTCACCAGCAGAGGGGACAGCTGGCCAACTCGTCACCTTGCGAGGTAGGCATCAGCCCCTTGACCTGATATCAGGACAAGGCAGCTGTTGTCGCAGAGGGAATGGACACTTACATGCATACTCCTTGGGGCTTTTCCACTTTCATCAGGACTCTCTGGGCCCCATATTTCGCCCAGACATTCACAGGTGTGTGGGATAACTGTCTCATCTGCAAGGTGTCTTGCTTTTCTGACCAGCCTTGGTAATAAGGAGCATCGTCACTCTAGGAAATGAGAGTGATTAAATGGAGTTTGAGGATCTTAGTCTTTAACTGGTCTGACCCCTTCACTTGCAAATGAGCACCCTGAGGCCCGGAAGCTGTGGTAGTCTCACACAGGCACCAGAGACCAACCACAGCTTAGTCTATCCCGCTAGTTCATCCCGCAGGACTCATCCCCTGTGTCCCTGCAATGCTAATGGGACAACAAAAGGCTTCATTGGCTTGAATCCATCCTTACACTTAGAGTGACTTCCACATCTGTCTCCACCCAAAATGGAGTCTGAAGGACACAGAAAATAAACATCTGCGGTTGTTGTGAACTAATAATGCCTGGCATGAGGTCATGGGGGATGGAGGAGAGATGGAGAAGAAGGGGGAGGGGCCTAGAGGGTTGGGTGGTCAAGAAGAGCAAAGGAAGAAGGGCAAAGAATTGTGGTATAAAGAAGGGGGTGAGAAAGAGAGATGAGGAAGAAGCAAGGAGAGCCCCAAAACCTGGACTAGAGAGGACAGTAGGAAGTTTGGGGGTGAGGAGAGGGGAGAGAGATCTAGTTTTTTAAAAAAGGGAAAGTCAAGAAGAAAACTTAGCCAAACTTCGATTTTCAAGACGAGTCCGTCTAAAGGGTCAGAGAAGTCCAATCAGTACCCTTCAGCCGAGAAGCCCAAGATGTGTTTCGGGGTAAATGTCAGACCTGTACTGCCTTGAACTCCAACCTCAGTTTTGTCTTTGTTTTTAGAACAAGAAGTATAGAGGCCCCAGGTTAATAAGACCAGTTTCCCCGACTGGGTGTGCAGCGCGCTCCTCCCAGAGGCAATTTCACTCGCAGAACCCTGTCACTGCAGAGGACATGCAGGCGGGAGTCTTCAGTTACACACCAGGGGCCAATAGGGCTGCACAAAGCTCATATTATTCTTACTTTAATCACGGTTTTTGCTTCATAAATCCTGCTTTGAAACCATACACTGTGCTGAAGTTTGATGGTGGCTCTTGGGGTGGTTTATAGTTTTATCAGGAATATTTCTTTGTTTTCTGAAGTTATCACTGAATTTCCTTTTTTTCCCCTCCTCAAAATAATTATTGACAAGTGTGTATCAACATAAACCTAGTTAATGATGGCCCCACCCCTTGGATTTTCTCCCAAAGTAAATGAAATCAAGCCCTTAGCTTTCTTGGTTTTCTTATTACTTTATGGGGGTGGGGGGAGGGTGAGAGAGAGCGAGAGAGGGAGGGAGGGACGGACGGAGGGAGGGAGGGAAGGGAAGGGAAGGGAAGGGAAGGGAAGGGAAGGAAGGAAGGAAGGAAGGAAGGAAGGAAGGAAGGAAGGAAGGAAGGAAGGGGAGAGACAGGGAAGGAGGGACGGACAGAAGAAGGGAGGGAGGGAGGGGAAAAGTGGAAGGGCAGTGAGAATACCTTTTTAAAAAGTCAGAAAACCAAATGCTATTTAATGAAGCCTTTCCCTCTGTGTAAGGACTGAAGGCTAAATTATGCCAAGGTGTGACAATTAGAAAAATTTCGAGTCAGGGAAAGTTTACTGTAGCCTGATTTTATGCCTTCAGTGAGTATTTATATTCTAAGACCTGCATTTAGAAAGCGGATTTGAGATATTAGAGAAGGTAGGGGAGCCAAAAAAGACACATTTATCTCTACATCATATAAAAGGTACTTCGTTAATTCATAAAAGTATCCATGTGCAAGTCAAGGAGGACTTGCTAAGTACTAGCACATGGCTGCCATCGTGGTAGGTTTTACAGGCTGTGAAAGAGAAGGGTCCACCTGAAAGACTTGGAATCTACCCCCTAATCCACCTCCACCCTCCTCCACATCTCCTTCATTTCTCCTCTGGACCAAGGCAAGAGTCTCTCCCAAGTGTTTTCTCTATTTCCTCTCTTGCTTCCTTCCCTAGAGTTCATTCCCCCAAACAAGTCAGCATGATCTTCAGATGATGCATTACATCACATCACTCCCTTGCTCATGGCCTTCCCATGCCGTTGGTCACACTGGGAAATACAGCCACACTCCTGGCCCATGACCTGGCTAGGCTTCCCTTGAATTTCCAGCTCAGCTCCACTTCCCCTTTTTCCTTAAAGCAAGGTCACAATGGCCCGCTGGGTCTTCTGTTCCTTCAGCAAACCTACCTTGTCCTATCTCAGAGCAATGGCCTTTACATATTTGGAGCGTCTTCTTATAACTACTGTGACTGGAAAAGTTATGCCAGCCCAAGGTTTCACCCCTAGGAAAAGGATAAATAGTCCAAAAATTGGGTTCCAGGGAACAATGGTGGGAAAAGCTAAGTCATTTTCTGTTGGCCACCTCTCACGTTCAGCTCGTTGAAAACACTAATAATCACATTTGCTGCTTGTGTCTGCCATTCACTGGAATGGAAGCCCCAGGGAAGCAGCAACCTCACCTAGATTCTCCCCACCTAGAGCCATGCCAAGGACTTAGTGGACACTCCAGCAATAGTTAAAAGAGGGAATAAAAGAAAGAAAAAAGGTCACTCTCATATTGCAATTTTAAATGCTGATTCATAGCTCTTTCCTGATTAGGCATAAGAATGAGGAGTACAAATTCTAAATTGAAACAAGTTCTTTCTTGCTTAAAGGATGCAGGAACAAAAATGATGACATCTTTAAGCTCTCATGAATCTACACACACACACACAAAAGCCCAGTTTCCTGCAAATCTTCTGTCCAAGGACTTTTGTACTCTCTACTTGGCCACGCAAGAAACTCATCACTTCAAAAATAAATACATGACAAGTGACCTTGCCTTCATTTGCGGTCATGATTTAGCTTCCCAGGGGACATTCATTTGCAGCAAGGCGATGTGGCCGAGTGGAAGGTGTTTTGCAGCAGTATTTGCAGTGATGACTGTTGTTGTGTGACTCAGGAGGAAGCTGTTGAGTCTCAGGATCCATATCTGCAAAACAGGATAATAGGATCTGCCTCAACTTTCTTCTTTAGCATTTCTGGGGATATATTAGATGCACACCAAACCCTCTGAGCTTCTCTGGGAGGAAAAATGTAATATAGATACAAAATATATTTAATAAGTGAGCTATCTTGTTTTCAAGTTTTTATCTATGTGATTAAGTTAAAAAGTGACAAACTCATTATATCTTCCTCTAAGAAATGACTTAATTATTATTTCTAGCCAATAGAAACCAGAGGTACAAAAAGGAGAGAGAGAGAGAGAGAGAGAGAGAGAGAGAGAGAGAGAGAGAGAGAGAGATTGAGAGAATCTCAGTTTAGACTGTGGCCTTAACACATTTAGCGTCATGTCAGTCACTGGTGACTGACACTATACTTTCCATGGTCCGTACAGACAAAACAGGCTTGGCACTTAACGTGAAATCTAAGGGATAATTGCAGCCAAGAACCAGGTTGAAACATGATTCAGTTTCCTGTTCCTGCTGAGTCAGTTCTCTAAGGTGTATCCTGGTGGTTTTGCTTGATTTGATACAAATTCCAAAAACATTCAAATAGTTCGTATTAGAGAATGTAAAGCCAGGCTGCAGTGGGTCCAGATGACCCCACCAGTGGGACCACTTGAACCACGCCTTCCCTGTAATTATATGAAATAGCACAGTTGTCTAACACATTCTCCTTCCACAATAAATCTTAAATACATGGTTGTGGCAGTCCCTCCTCATTTCCTAACTGATATGCATCCTTCCCTCCTTTCTGGTGCACAAAACTGATTGTCTTCAAGCAGCAAGATGCCCAGTCCCAAGCAACATACTCGCTTGCCCAGCTTCCTTTGAAGTCCGGGATGGCAATGTGATATGGTTCAGGCTAACGGGAAGGAAGCCAAAGTCTATTGGGAGCCTCTGGAGCAGGTTTGCTTCTCCTGATGTGAAGGGGCAGGTGCTGATGGCTCAGACCCTCCCTTCCTGCCTTGTGCAGGAGGAGACAGATGCAGTGGCCACCTGGCAACCACCAGAAACAAGCCTGAAGACAAGAGCCCTGGTATGGAGGACACAGCAAAAAGATGGAAAGAGTTTGAGTCCCTGATGACATCCCTGAGCAGCCAAATTTACACCAGAAACTGCCTACATCTGGTCTTCTTGATATCTGAGAAAAAGCAACACCTATATGTTTCAGTCACTGAAATTATGTCATGCAATACTCATAGCCAAATCATTATTAAGTGATACAATAACTATATTATTGGAGAGTAGATAAATGGTTCTATAAATAGAGATGTAGCATCCTGGATCAACAGGAATGTAGGGCCCTTGAGGGATCCCCTTCTTCCAGGAAAAATTATCCCTAAATCATCTCTACCATTTAGTCCCCATCTTTTGTGGTTCATATAGAGAGATGTAGAATTATTCCTTAGCTCCTGAATCTGTAGCTTCTGTGGCCTCACTGTTTCCCACTACCAATTCCCTCAGCTGTTCTGCATGTGCCCTTTGTTATTTTCCATCCATTAATCTCTTGCATTGTCCAGGTTTACAATTTTCCGAACTCTGCCCATTTCAATTAGATGCCAGGGTTGCAGACATAACCAGGCAGCCCTGACCTGCGTGGGCTAACATCAGAGGCGGCCGGATTCCTCTGTTTCCATGTATGCCATCTTGAGTCCAGGACTAGATAATTTCAGTCATCTAGAAAATTAAGGTGAATCAGAGAATAGAAAACTGGAATGGCATATGGTCCAGCTTCCTGAATTTGTGTGATTATCCATTATCAAATAGCAGGCACTGAGTTATTAAGTCTATTGACAGATGCAATGTAATTTTCCTCAAACAGATAACTGATCCTGGAGCTGATAAGGTCTGAATATGCAGCACACATGCCCTCATATGTTGATCATTCTTCACTTTCTTCATTCTGTGCTCTATGTTATCAAATTACCAGCACAAATGCACGCCCAGAAGTAAAACAACATAGGATGCCTTAAAATTTATACGCAGGGTTCTCATTTAGTTACTTTAAATTTCTTGACTCTGAGCAGAATTACTTTATAATCTTGGGACCAAGAAAACAAAAATAACATAAAAATAAGTAGGAAAATTACAAAATGAAATGTTAAAAAAAAATCTGCGTCTGGGAAAGGTTTGAAATAAATTGCACAGAAATAGGTGAGATCGGGCTCTAAGCTGAGGCAATTTAAAGGAATTCAAAGTTTAGGGACAACACTGTTCTGATACCGCTAAATGGGTAAAGGGCTTGCCTTTTCTTTTTATAACACTTGACAAGGAGGTTCTCATGCAGGTAATAAATCAACACTGAAATGGAGCTCAAAATATAAAGTTTTCGGGACAATATCTGATACAAACTGACTAGAGAAGATATTTTGCAAACATGTTAAAAATACCCCCACTGAGTATACACAGTAGGCCCCCCAAACCACAATGAAAGGATACACCTGTCGTCCAGCATTTGGGAATAAATTTCCACATTTGTTAATCAAACAAACAAAAATCCTTTTGTCCCACAGTTCGGCCTCTGGCCCTAATTTTAAGCTATTCTTTTCTTTGATCTTTCTCCCTCACCAGGATGATTTTGTTAATAACAACAATTAAAAAAGAGCATCTTGATGTTGGCTTTGAAAGAGGCAGATATAGTCTACATGCTATGATTCTAATACATACACCAGCGGTTACATGACCCCTTTGAGAAGGAACATGTGGGTTAGCAGCCTAGTTACCCTTCATTTGTGAAGTTGTAGGTGAGACCCTATGCCCTAGCTATAGACACTGTACCTGGGGTTGAGTTCCGACTGAAACCAAAATATTTTAGAAATTTAGACATGGTACCATTTACTCAACAATAATTTACTATGCACTGAACTTTATTATTTTTTTATTTAATTTATTGGGGTGACCTTGTTTAATAAAATTATATTAAGTTTCAGGTATACAATTGTACAATACATCATCTGTATATTATATTGTGTGTTTACCACCCCAAGTCAAGTCTCCTTTCATCATCATTTATCCCCCCCATACTCTCTTCTGCCTCTCCCCACCCACCCTTCCCTCTGGCGATAACCATACTGTTGTCTGTGTCCGTGAGTCTTTTTTTTTTTCTTTGCTTAATCCCTTCACCCTTCTCTCCCAGCCCCTAACCCCTTTTCCTCTGACAGCTGTCAGTCTGTTCTCTGTATGCGTGAGTCTGTCTCCACTTTGTTTGTTAGTTTATTTTGTTCATTAGACTCCACATATAGTGAAATCATATGGTACTTGACTTTCTCTGACTGGCTTATTTCACGTAGCATAATACTCTCCAAATCCATCCTGTCACAAAGATAATATTTCCTCCCTTTTTATGGCTGAGTAGTATTCTGTGTACTGAACTTTAAATTTAACATATCTGACTGTAAAATATAATCAAATATAAGATTATATACAGAACAGAGAACCCAGAAATCGACCCAAGCCATTACGCTCAATTAATATTTGACAAAGAAGGCAAGAGCATACAATGAAGTCAAAACAGTCTCTTCAATAAATGGTGCTGGGAAATTTGGTCAGGTACATGCAAAAAAAATGAAACTAGATCACCAACTTACACCATACAAAAAACAAACTCAAAATGGATAAAGGACTTAAACATAAGACGGGAAACCATAAAAAATCCTGCAAGATTCCATAGGCAGCAAAATAGCAGACATATGTTGTAGCAATATCTTTACTGACACAGCTCCTAGGGCAACAAAGACTAAGGAGAAAATAAATAAATGGGCCTACATCAAAATAAAAAGCTTTTGCACAGCAAAGGAAACCATCAACAAAACAACAAGAAAGCCCACTGCATAGGAGAACATATTTGCCAATGTTATCACTGATAAGGGTTTAATCTCCAAAATTTACACAGAACTCATACAACTTAAAAAAAGAAAATAAACAATCCAATCAAAAAATGAGCAAAGGACCTATATAGACACTTTTCAAAAGAGGATATGCAGAAGGCTGAGAGACATATAAAAACATGCTCAAAGTCACTAATCATCAGAGAGATACAAATCAAAATAACAATGAGGTACCATCTCACACCTGCCAGAATGGCTGTCATCAATAAAACATCAAACGACAAGTGCTGGAGAGGATGTGGAGAAAAAGGAACCCTCGTGCACTGCTGGTGGGAATGCAGACTGGTGCAGCCACTGTGGAAAATAGTATGGAGTTTCCTCAAAAAGTTAAAAATGGAACTCCCGTTTAACCCAGTAATCCCACTTCTAGGACTGTATCCCAAGAAACCAGAAACACCAATCAGAAAGGATATATTCACCTCCTATGTCCATAGCAGCACAATTTACAATAGCTAAGATTTGGAAACAATCCAAGTGCCCATCAGCAGATGAGTGGATTAGAAAACTGTGGTACATCTACACAATGGAACACTATGCTGCTATAAAAAAGAAGGAACTTTTACCATTTGCAACAGCATGGGTGGAACTGGAGAGTATTATGCTAAGTGAAATAAGCTGGTCAGAGAAAGATAAATATCACAAGATCTCACTCATATGTGGGATATAATGATCAACATAATTGGATGAACAAGAATAGATCTGGAAACAAATGGCAGGGGAGGGGGTTAGAGAGCACCCAAAGGACTTGTATGCATGCATATTAGCATGGCCAGTGGACACAGACCCTGGGGCAGTGGGGACATGCCCGGGGTGGGAATGGCTGGGGGTGAGGGGGTCAAGTGGGGGAAAAGGAGACATATGTAAAACTTTAGACAATAAGTAAAAAATAAAAATTTTTTAAAAGATTATATAAGAACCTTACTTAGTACATGTAAGGAACATGATCGCTGGGATATCAGATACCGGGATTTCATTGCACCTTAGAAGGATAAGCCCAGGTAGCTTTGTTTTCTTAATTAGCGACCTTTGTTATTTGTTTGAGGATTTAGTTAAGATTTTCCCTTTTCTGAACCTACTAGGAAAACATTCTATTTCTTCTTGGCTGACCATTTTCAAAGACTAAAGGCAGTTAGGTATTCATTTCCTTAATGAGTTGAGTCTGTTTATTCTATACAAATGGAGCTCAGCAAATTTAGTTCTCAAACTAAATTTAGTTCTCAAATTTGATTCTCAAACAGCAAATTTAGTTCTCAAACTTTTTCATGAGGTTTTTTCAGTGTAACAGATTTCTGGATGATGTTGTTTGTTGCAGAATTTCTCTTCCTTTCGGGAAGGGCCACATGCAAATGTGAGTGACAGAGTTTAATGGAAGGGTAAAATAAATATGTTAATTACCCATCCCTGGCCACTGTGGTTCAGATGGCTGGAGTGTTGTCCCATACACTGAAGGGGCACATGCTGGGTTACAGGTTCGCGCCCTGGTCAGGGTATGTGATACTTCTCTCTCTCTCTCTCTCTCTCTCTCTCTCTCTCTCTCTCTCTCTCTTTTCCTCTCTCTCTATCTCTCTCCCGCTCTTTCTCTCTCTCTTCTCTCTCTCTCCCTCTCTCTCCCCACTAAAATCAATAAGAAAATTAATTGCCCAGGTCTTAACAGCCAGTCTGAGTGTGCATGTGCAGGACACTGGTGTAGGTATGCAAGAGACATCAATATTTATTATGAAGATATGTGTATTGATTGAGCTATAAAATCATTCAAAGTAATATATGCCATCCCAATAACTGAACTTCATTCAAAAGAACACCAATGTAGCCACGGTGGAAATTGAAAGAGATTATTTTGATTTATTAAATGACTCTATGCAGCCACCAGATATTGAACAAAGAAATGTCTACAGTCATGCTGCCTTGCTGTTAGAAAGACGAGGGGCATATTGGCCAGCATGATTACATAATGCCTGGTTCTAAGGGCTTAGTCCCACATTACTTTAAGGATTGGTGTTCTTCTGAATGAGTATTTGGTGGCCCTGAGGCATAACTATGAGGCCACACATTTTCCCATCCTGTTCCTTTATCACTTACATCTTCCACAATACCTTCCTTAGTCACCTCAAACATAAATTTCTCTCCTCTCTGAACTATGCCTGTAGGTAGATGTGGGCTTAAGGGGAGGTAACAGGGATGAAATTCACATTTGAAGAAACTCAAATGGGTCCTACTTACTCAAAATCCTCAACTAGCCAGAACCCTCCATATATTATGCTTAAGCAGAAAGACAAATCATGTACCTCTCATAGCACACTCTGGGAGGACATAAGGTCAGTTGGCACGTTTTTTTAAAGGACTTTAAGAGTCTGTATCAAGGTCAATAAAGTCATCTCAGTTTTTTCAATTCTCTCTATCTTTAATTAATAGTTAATATTCATATTCAGATTGGGAACCCTGCCTGTGATACTATAATGATATCCTATATAATAAAAGCCTAATATGCAAATTTTCCCCTCAGGTTCAACCAGGAGTTCGACTGCTCGCAATGACATGCGATGACCACCAGGAGGCAGCACGGAACATGGAAGGTGTTGGCAACATGGCACTGGCAGCAGGCAGCAGTGGAGGCACTGCTGGTGCCGATGGGCTCTGTGAGCGGGACTGCGGTGGGATAATGGAGCAGGTGAGTGAGCAGCACCAGGTCAAGACAGGTGCAAGTGGGGGCCTGTCGCACTGCCAATTGCCCTGCAGATAGTGGCCAGAGGCAATGGGGGCGGGGTGCCACCTGGCTCCCACATGCTGAGGAAGGCAGGAGGAGGGCCCGGCCCGATTGATCACCCTGCAGGCGAGATGGTGGAGCAGATGAGAGGGTGGTGCCAAGCCAAGGCGGGGTGCCAGGCAGGGCTGTGGGGGTGTGAGACTGGGGGTGTGAGCTGGGGCCTGATCTCTGCAGGCCACCTGGAGGGACCCCACCCGTGCATGAATTTGTGCACCGGGCCTCTAGTGTATTATAATTGTCTTCATAATACTATAACTATTTAGACATAAAAATAAACAGAAAAGGTTTTAAGTAGAGATTAAAACAGAGATTTTATGCAACATCAATAAACAATGTTAATCCCCCAACATACAGCCATCTCATCATTTCAGTTAATTGGGGTATACTGAGCTGAATGGTGGTCCTCCAAAATATAAGTCCTTCAGGAATCTGACTTTAGTTGGAAAATGGAGTCTTTGCAGGAATAATTAGGTTAAGGGTCTTGAGATGAGATCGTTCAGCCTCAGGATTATCCAAGTGGGCTCTAAATCTAATGACGAGTGTCCTGACAAGGAGAAGAAAAGACACAGAGACAGAGGAGGAGGCCACGTGCAGAGGTACATGGCCACAAGCTAACAAACCCCGGAGCCACCAAAAGCAGGAGCTACCCTCCCCTAACGTCTTCAGGAGGAGCATGGCCCTGCTGACACCTCACTTTCAGACTTCTGTCCTCCATAACTATGAGAGAATAAAGCCCTGTTGTGTTAAGCCAGCCAGTTTGTAATAATAGCCTATAGAAGCCCTAGGAAGCTAATACATGGAGTTTTACTATATTCAATTAAATGCCCCTCAATAAATGTAGGTAAAATATAATTAAACACAAAGACTCTTTGGCAAGTTACTGAAAAGCAGGTATCATTACGTGTTACTATTGCCAGGCACTATGTAAGACTCTGGAGATACAGTAATCGTTTTAAAAGATATTACACTAGAAGGCCCTCACTGACCTTACAGTGAAATCTGAAAAGGCATTTTTTCCCTCGGCCTTTATAGAACAAGAGAAAAAAAACACAAAGATTTTAAAGAGGAGACTATTAACTTGAGTGAGCAGGTGAAATTCTTTTGATATAAGCTATGAAGGCAATTTCAACGTGTGGAAAAGATATTGTTACCAAAGAATTGCAAAAAGGCTTAACGACACTCAATTCAAACTCAGCGTTTATCGGTCCCCCCACAAATGTAAATGTTTGCTCCATCACCTGCACATTGCAAAGGAAAGAGCCGCACAGCACCTGGAAACCGCCAGCATGACCGGACCCTTTCCCAGGTCACTGTCCCGAGGAAGGAGATTTTTCCTCCATTCTAGTCAAAAAAATTAAACAGTTAAAGTGGCTTCAAGTCTTCTGTTGTTTTTCTACATTTTCCAGATGATATTTTGCATTATGATGTGTCATCCCATGTTGTATCAATCACATTACAATATGTCACTTAATGTAACATAAAGCAATATGATTGACGCAATCTACTAGGGCTTGTCACAACATTGCACATCAACCAGGACATTTTTATGGGTTTTGTAAAAAAAAAAAAAAAAAATCGACATGTTTCACTGAATATCGCATCCAAGGCGCAGGGGGAAGGGAAAGAAAGGCCCCTTAGAAGATTTTTGCAGCATTCCTGCTGAGGGAACTGATAAACATCTACTGAGTAAATGGAGTCAAATGTCTTCCCTCTACCCGTATCGAATGGGCGCGGTACATGCGTGCCAGCCTGTCTCAGGTTCACGGTCAACTCGGATTGCTCCCTGTTCCTGCTTGCCACATCTAATCCAAGACACCTTGCAAGATCACCTTTAAAAGAGGGAGCAGGACTGTTAAATGGAAGACTGTAAAGGCAGAGGAGGCAGCAAAGGCAGG
Source organism: Myotis myotis (assembly GCF_014108235.1). Taxonomy (NCBI): domain Eukaryota; kingdom Metazoa; phylum Chordata; class Mammalia; order Chiroptera; family Vespertilionidae; genus Myotis; species Myotis myotis. The sequence continues at coordinate 15,320,984 of NW_023416318.1, read as the reverse complement.
CAGGCCTCCATGGCAGGGAGGGAATGTTCTAGAAGCCATTATTGGGTGCAATGTGGTTAGAGGCAGTAACTCTACAACTTAAGCAAAAAGGACATGGGGACCTCTCAAAGAACAGAAGGCAGGAAGAGAACTCGACCTTAGGAGAGGCAATATTTAGAAATCCATCAGCCTTCTCTTCTCACCTCCACCTCTGCCTCTCTGTCCCACCTGCTTTCTTCTGCTCCATTCACTGCTGCTCCATCCATTTGGGAGAATTCACCCCATAACAATCACCTTGCCAAGGCAGAGTCCCAGCCACATGGGAGATGTTAGTGTATAGTTGTTGGTTTCCCTTCCTAAAAGTATTCCCAGTGCCCAGCAATGCAGTGCCTGAGGGATGGACCTCATCAGGAATGTGCTTGTGAAGTACTGTGAAGTAAAAGAAGCAGGTACCAAAGTGTAGATACAACACGACAATCATAAACTACACACACACACACACACACACACACACCCCAAACTGGAAGGAAACAAGTATTAACCTTGGTTACCCACAGATTCTCAAGATAGTAAAATCATAAATAGATTTTATTTTCCTTCTCATACATTTGTTTTGCTTTTTCCAAATTTGTCCAAAGTGAATAAATATCACTTTTTTTAATTGGGAGGGTATAAAGACCTCATTACATTTTTGTAGATGTGGAATATATTTGTATATTTTGTTCTATGAATTTTGGTTTTAAAAACAGGAAAAGCATGTTGACATGAAATAGTTTTGAGAAACAGTAAATGTGTCGTATCTAAATCAGACTGAGAAAATGTAATAAAATAATTTTTTTAAAATAATAACAGAAATAGGCATTACCCACTTAAGTTTTTTTTTTAAAAAAACGGTGGTTTTGTTCAGTGTTGTTTCCTAGTTAAAGACTTTGGTTTCTCCTGGAGAACAAAGTGTTCACTTTCATTTCTACCTTTGAAACTCCTCCAAATCAAAGGTCAGACGACTTCCTTTCTGCATCATCATGTTGTGGTGGCCGTGATTTATGACTCTGCACTTTTGTCTCCTACCATAGGCTAGAGTGAGTGAGGTCAGAGATCCTGCTTTTACTCAGTTTTCTCGTTTTGGTGGCTTAAAGTCAAATGATTCATATTACTTTAATGCAGTTTTGTGTAGCTTAATTATACACTGAAAGTCTGGCACACATAATTAATCAATGTATTGCTGGTGACTGTGGAACAACCCGTATCTGTTGGAAATTTTATTATGAAATACCGGATGTGAGGAAAAGGAAGAGAGGAACAGATGAGGGAGAAAAACCATGCCATGTTTTCCTCAGACAAATGTTATTGAAGCGGCCGTGTGTGTTGAGACCAATCAATTTAGATTTAGACTCGTCCCTGCTTCTGGAAAATCCAAAATCTATCTTCTGTTGTTCTTCTGCCTTCCAGGCTGACAACCCAATAAGATCCACCTGGCATATGTTTTACTTCACCTCCTAGAGATAAAAGATGCCTTGTTCTGCGGGTCACAGAGGAATGCGGGCACAGCGGGTGTGATTATCCAATCCAGAGCTTCACCGAAGCCCTTGCCTTCACCTTCACCTTGGTATTCCATCGTTACTCTTTACACCCTTTACCTTAGTTCACTTGAGAAAAATGGCCGCGGGAGTGGGGGCGATGACACTCCAATTTTTTTCCAATAAAGGTATTTCATTTTGAGTTTCCTTAGACTTCCTGAACTCTTAAGAACGACTATTTTAGCCCTATCAGGTAGCTCAGTGGCTGAGCGTCGACCTATGAACCAGGAGGTCATGGTTCGATTCCCGGTCAGGGCACATGCCAGGGTTGCAGGCTTGATCCCCAGTGTGGGGCATGCAGGAGGCAGCCAATCAGTGATTCTCTCTCAACATTGTGTTTCTAGCTCTCTCTTTCTTCCTTCCTCTCTGAAATCAGTAAAATAAATAAAAATAAAATGTTAAAAAAAGAAAGATTATTTTAAGCAAGTGTGAAAATTAATGTAAAAATTGAAAAATTTGCTAAAACGTACATTGCCACAAGTTGCTTTTACACAGACATTAGCAAATCTGGTATCCTTTTGAGCACACCTTTTAATTACAGAGTTCAATTTACCCATCATCAGACTGCCTTTACCGGGTGTCTACTGGGAGCTACCACTGGGTTGGGCTCTGAGTTTTATTAGATACAAAATGAGCATCATTGTTCCTACCCTCATGAAGCTTGCAGGAGCTATTGGTGGAGAGGCCAAATAAACCTACGGTCACAGACAGTGCGACGTGTTCTCACCCACGTGGGCATGGGGCCACCCAGCCTGCCGTGGTCCAGGAAGGCTTCTCTGAGGAGGTGGTGGCACTGATAGCATTTTGAAGTCTAGCCCCAAGGAAGCCAGGTAGTCAAATGGAGCCCTTTCTTCTCCTCGTTCCTCTACAGGGCTATTAACTCCATCCCAGAAATGAGGACACTGAGGAACAGAGAGGCCCAAGGACCTGAGCACTGTCACACACCTGGAGAGTAAAATGCCTGGCATCCTGAAGGTGAACCTCGCTCTTCCCACCAAGGCAAAACAAAGAGCCTCTCATGTTGCTGGGGTGTGCAGTGCCCACGCAGAGGCACTTCCCAGAAAGTGCCTTATTTGTAAATAAAGGTGTTTATTACCTCCCAGAGATATCAAGTGAACTTAAAAAACTGCTTCCTGCAACACTTTCCTCAGCCAAAACCAACGCAGCGCCCGTTAAGTACCTGGCCCAAGGTGAGGATAATGGGGACACCGGGATCCCAACACACATGCTCTTTTCATCCCCCTGAAACGCTGATCGTTCTATAGGGGGCTCCCGGGCGCTGACCTGGTTATTTCTCCGTCTGACGTAACCCCAACCTTGCACCTCCAGCACGGTCCCTCTGCTATTCTATTTAATTGTTATTGTCATTGCCACTGTTGAGTGAAAAAGAAAATAGCTCTGTGCTGACATGTCGCTTTATTTTGTTCTGTTTATTAAAAGAGAGAAAGAGCAGAACAGAAACCAGCAGGACATAAGCCCGTTTGATGAAAGGCAACCAAATGATAAAAGTGGTCAGATTCCACAGGATCCAACCAAATATAAAGAAACTGGGGTCCGAATATGCTTCTAATAGAACCATTGGTTTCAAGAAGTGGTTGTGGCCAGCATGAGTCACTGCCCCACCAAGTGCCAGACACATTTCAGCAACTTCAAGAACTAAAGACAGGAGCACTGGAGTGGAGTGCCTGGGTTTGGTCACCTGGGGGGTGGTGATTTGTCGTCGTAATTGAGCTGGATTTAGAAGGTGAAGAGCCCATCAAAAACAGAGTGCACAGCAGATGGGTGGCCCCTATACTCTCAGCAGCAGAGAGTGGATGCTGAAGTGAATTTCTAAGCTCTCCGTAGGTCAAAAATAATTCAATCTTGACTTCATCCTGTCCTACCCTTTAGGACTTTCCAAAAACCAAGAGTAATACCTAAATGAGGCAGTTGACTTCCATTCTCCTCTCTCTCTCTCTCTCTCAACTGTTGTTTCAGTTGGGTTTTGTGTGTGTGTGTGAACTTTTCTTTAAAAACTTTTTAGGGGGGTGGGGGGGCAATGGGACGATAAGGACACATATGTAATACCTTAATCAATAAAGAATAAAATTTTTAAAAAACTTGTTAAGCACGTGTAATTGACTCAAACTGCCTTTGGAACATAATCAGTTAGAAGTGAACGTGAAGAGCTCTCATTTATTTGTCTTATCAAACAGTTGTTGTCTACAGTAAAAAGCACAGGAGAGGGTTCTGTACCAGCACACTATTTTCTGTATCTTAGAGAACAACAGCTCTTTCATCGGGCACTATTAAACATGAATACATTGCCATGGAAACCAATGCAAAGACACTTTCCCTTATCATGGCCTTTGCGATGTCGTTCATGCTCCTTGCTCTATACTGTTTACTTCTACTGGGCTAAACATTTCCGTTGGGAAAGATGATCCTGTGTCCCAGCCAAAGACAAGTGTGAATCCTTAGGCTTATTGGGCATCACTTGTAATATGTTGATGTTTTACATACCTTCAAATGGAATTGAGGCCTGGAAAAAACATGCTACAAATTGGTAGTTACAAAATAGTCACAGGGGTGTAAGATATAGCATAGGAAATATAGTCAATAATATTGTAATAACTATGTGTGGTGCCAGATAGGCACTTGAAATATTGGCAGGATCGCTTGTAAAGTATATGATTGTCTAACCATTATGCTACACACCTTAAAGTAATACAAAATAATATTGAATGTAAAATGTAAGTGGGAAAAAAAGGTTTTAATGAATATTATTCATTAGCTCTAGCCATCCCAGACAGAATCCAGGCATGAATAGAGAAGAGGCAACAAGAGCAGAAAAATATTTGGGATTCTCATGATGGGCATGGGGGGACGTGTGCATATGCATCCACACGCGTGCACACGCTCACTCCCTGATGCATGTGTTAATCCCTACCCCTGTCCTAGGCAAAGCTAAGACGTGATCCTCATTCATTTACAGTTAATCTCAAAGGTTAATTTTGTTGCCTCTATGCTGTAAACAAAGAAGACATTTCTTCCCCGGCACGGGGCCTGTTGCCATAAACGAAACAGAGAAGAAAGTCAGTGCGTCCTGGGGATTAAGGAGAGGTCGGAAGATCCAAAGAACCTGGTGCTGACAGACCTTCTTATTAAAAAGCGGACTCTGGTGGCCGGGCTGCCACTGACGGCCTGACACAGGGGACTTCAGAAGGCCAAAGCACAATCAGTGGCCTGTGCGCCTCTGGGGACAGCGGGCATGGGGGAGCCTTTTCTAATTTGTCAAAGTTGTATCTAATTCCACAGAACAAAGTTCGCAAAGAGAGATGAGCAGAATCCACAAATGATTGCTCATTCACCAAGCCCTTGATGGAGCGATAGGAGCCGCGCACAGCGAGGGTTTTGTAAAGTAACTCGAGCCGGCCGGTCGGCTTTGGGTAATTCCGCCTTGTGGGCATAACAGTTTCCCTTGTTTTCTGTTTAATAGGATTATTTCTCAGAATATTAAAAAGATAACATCAGCGTCTTTCAGTGGCCCCATAAACTATTTCTGGAAATAGAAAAAGAGCGGTTCAGGTGGTTTCGTTGTTCCTGATGGGACTTTTGTTCTCTCCTAAGCTAAAAAGAAAGGACTGTGGCCTGGGGAGGGTGTGCCTGGAGCAAATAGAATTCTAAGTTTTCCAGAGGCAATATCACTCCAGCGTACACCGCCCACCGAAACTCCCGCTTGCCTGTTTGGAAAATGAGACTATGTTTCAAATGAGAGATTAGAAGGTCAAACTCTGAAAATTTAGGGGTGGCTGAGGCGGGAACCCTGGGCATGCTAGTTCCCAGGCGTCTGGAAAGGCTACTAAAAGGAAGGGCGTTCTCCAGAAGCAAGTGTGTAGGACAAACTTCCAATGAGTCTCTCAGAGAGCTTTGCCGCCTTGTTGGTGAGAAGTGGCGAGTAGAAGTAGGCCCAGATCTGTCAGGGGTCCTATTGATCCACCTCCAGGAACCAGGGTGCTGAAGGAAGACAGTGGTCAGACCCACCCACATCAGGGACTTCTCCATGGTAATACCTGAGGGGTTTTATCATGATAAAAAAGGACACTTGGGAAGAATCCAGCTCACGGGAGGGACTATACTACATACCACCTCTGAACAGTTCATTGACACATGAAATACTAGTTGCATGTGGGTACAGCCAGAGTCTAAGTGAGGGCTAGCTCCCCACCCCTCCCCATCAGACAGCTGATGGAACCGCCTGGAGGCTGTCCCAGGTCTCCACGAAGCCCGTCTTCCTTTGCTGGGCCGTTTTTCACCCCGCATGCAGACTCAAACTAGCCACATTGTGTTTTACTCAATAGCAAAGACTCTTCATTGAGACACTTAAAATTCATCAAAACTCACTACTTGCCTTATACTGAATTCACTGCTACGGCTCTAGATATTGATCTCCTCATTGTATAGACCCTTGAAAGTACAGCAATTTTGGCAAATGTGACTCGCTTCCAAAACGGTGGGCTTAGCAAACTGTTGCCGCAAAATTATCTTTCGCCAAACACATATGAGTAGATTGATTTTAAGGATCATTCTGGTTTTAAGCAAGAAAAAAGAAAAACATCCTGGTTTTAGGCAGGAGAAAGAAAAAAATATACCTGAAAGACAATTCTTTTTTTTTTTTTTTTTTTTTTTTTTTTTTTACTTTATTGGGGAGACATTGGTTAATAAAATTATATCGTTTTCAGGTATACAATTCTATAATATATCATCTGTATATTGTGTTGCGTGTTTACAATCCCGTCAAGTCTTCTTCCATCACCATTTATTTCCCCTCTACCTCCTTTCCCTCTGGTAATCACCAAACTATTGCCTGTGTATGAGGGGTTCTGTTTGCTTAATCCCTTTACCTTTTCACCCAGCCCCCCAACCCTCCTCCCCTCTGACAGTTTTCAGTCTGTCTCTATGAGTCTGTTTCTATTTTATTAGTTTATTTTGTTCATTCGATTCCACATATAAGTGAGATCATATGCTATTTGTCTTTCTCTGACTGGCTTATTTCACTTAGCATAATACTCCATGCTGTTGCAAAAGGTAAGATTTCCTTCTTTTTTATAGCCAAGTAGTACTCCAATGTGTAAATGTACCACACAGTTTTTTTAATCCATTCATCTACTGATGGGCAGTTGGGCTGCATCCAGATCTTGGCTACTGTAAATAATGCTGCAATGAATATAGGGGTGCATATATTCTTTTGAACCAGTGTTGTGGGTTTCTTCGGGTTTATTTTCAGGAGTGGAATTGCTGAGTCATAAGGCAGATTGGTGCAGCCAATGTGGAAAACAATGTGGAGTTTCCCCAAAATAATCAAAACTGAAAGACAGTTCTCACTTAGAAGCCCTTTGCCATCTCTTGTTCTCTTCCATCAAACACAACTTTGGATGGGCCAGTGATTAAAGGAGAACCTGGCTTGTCGCACTTATGTTATGGGGAAGCAGCCTACAATAGTGGACAGGACCTGGGATTTTAAATAAATACCTGACGTTAAATTCTGGCCAGGGTGCTTACTTCCTGTGAGAGCCAGGACACGACTCCTACAATATCTGAGCCTGTGTTCTAATATAAAATGGAGCTAAAAATAATGCTTCCTACTGTGCAGGGCTGATGTGAGAACTAAATGAACTGGGGTTTCTGAGGTTACCTTGCAAAATATTCTATAAATGTTAGCTGCTATTTTTGTTTGTTTTTTTTTAGAATAATTTGTTTTATAATAATAATCTTGGGCTTAATAGCAAGTTATGCGCCCACCTGGTTGGTCAGTCTTGACCTGTGGTCCCATTGCAATTAAATGGCCTGTGAGGGTGGGACTTTCGTATCCCATTGTATTAAAACATAAAATATTTATATAAAAATCAACTTTGCCATTCTTATTAGATTTGGGTCAAATAAAACATGTTTCAAACTGGGTATGTAGAGCTCACATAGAGTGTGTTTATCTAAGAAAAATCACCCATATGATATTATTTTATGGTCTTTACTTACCTTTCTCTCTTTCAAACTTACAGAGGGTTTTGAGAAAGCTTAAAATATAAGGCACAAACATCACAAAAGTGAAAAATTATTAAAATGGGTAAAAAGACAAAGAAAAAGTGCATCTGTGCTAACATGAATTTCTGCAACCGAACACAAAACTTAGCACCAAGTTTACTGCTAGTGGAAGCAAGATGGACAGGGTTGTGAGTGGAGTGGTTGTCCTTTCCTAACATAAGAAAGCCTCAGGGGGAGAAAGTCATTTCCTCACTCCGCATTCTGGGAGAGACTTTCGCAGGAGCCCTCACATGACTGATGCTGAACAACACAGTAGTCTCCATAGCAGGTTTTCTAAACATGACCACTTTTGTGGGTTCTCTGCCCTACTGACAGGGACTCTGAATTTGGAAATCCAATTTGGAAAAGGAAGTTTGCTATCTGCAATAAAAATTTGGTAATTCTTGACTTATACATCTTACTCTACTTTGTATTTTCAATATTGATTAACTTACCGAATATAGTATTTTGTTTGTTATAATTACAGAAGATATATTGAGTTCTCATTAGGAGTCAGACAAGTGCTAAGCCCTTTATCGGCATTGGCTCATTTTATCCTCCCCAAAATTTTATGATACGGGGATTATTATTTCACTCATTTTACACAGGAGAGAAAAAGGAGGCTTACAGAGGTAAAAAATCTTTCCCGAAGTTACACAACTCACAAGTCATCCTGGAGTTTGAACTTGAAGCCAACTCAGGGTTATCTACCACTGTGCCATGCCCCTCCCTGCAACACACTTTCAGACTGACTTTATAAGGACCATCAAATGAACACAAAAGTGTATTAGATTTGATCAGAAAAGCAAGTTGCCAGCCAACACAGATTCTATATTGTATACTGAGAATTTGTTAGAAGTAAGTCTATGCAGTAGGAAGGGGTGTTATTTCTGGTCTGCTGGTGGCCAAGTCTGAACAGCCAATCAGGGCACCTTAAGAGAAGTGTGAATTCTTCGTTTTGAAGGTTGGGTCAGAAGCCCACTGGACTTCCATTTGGCTTCCCTCGGAAGTCAGGCAGGCCTCTCCCTGGTGCTACAAGGTTCCCTTTCAGAGGTAGAGCCCTGTGTGAAGGTGCCTGGACTTTGCTTTGTGGCCCTTGTGAGGACAGTCTGGTTATGTCAACAAGCTGGTGAGTGCCCTTCTGCCTCTCCAGGCAGCACAATGCTGTGTGTGTTGTTAACCTTCAACAAACATGGTGATTTTCATGGATTCTCAGCCTCATCTAAAAAATGAGAAGTAATGAATGAGAAATAGATCACGGTGTTCTAAAATTCTAAAGTTATATGATCCTATGAGGAAATTTAATAAGGTTTTACAAACTCCTTTTTCTCGAATCTAAACAAAATATTTTTTATAGTAACGCCCTAAGGTCAACTAGCTCTCTTCTTCTTTTGACTCTTTTGGAGACATATTTTGGCAAAGAGATTAAGTGCGAAGGCGCTGGGTGCAACCAACTTATAGCTGTGTGACTTGGCCAGTTATTTAAGTGTAATGCCTCAGTTTATTCATTTGTAAAGTAAATGTATTGATAAGGTATACTTCATATGGTTGTCATGAACTTCAAATGAGTTAGTAGCTATGACGTGCTTAGGGCCATGCTGACAACCTCATAAATGTTCAGTAAATGATAGTCCTTAGCCATCTGTCTCCAGCTCAACCCTCCTATTCATCTCAAGATATTATGCTTGTTGTACACATTTTCAGTCTCCCATCTTCTAGCGCTGTAACTTATCACATCGTGACGTACAGATCATTCCCTTCAATACCCATACCCAACAAGCCAGTCCAACAGTAAGTGGAAAAAAAGATGTTCACCACTTCTACTGCACCCCTTCCCTTACTTGCAAATGCATTTACCCTATATGTGTGTTAATCAGCACTTATTTAGAAGGCGCCTATTGGCTGATAGGGTTTGAAGTCAGTACAAGAGTAGATTGTTACTGTTTTTTTAATAGATGTTAGTTTTATATGCATTTATGAAAACACCAGATCAAACAGTACAGCAAATTGTTAATAAAGACACAGTGTGTGGTTGTCTTGAATAAGAGAGAAAAAAATTATAAGTTATACCTGAACAAAGAGCATGTATCTATTATTTCGTCATTCAAAGGTCCCATCTTTGAAATACAGAAGTCATCTTTGGCTTTTCTAACTGCCTTACTCCCTAGATCTCATCATATTAAGTCTTAAACTCTTCCTTCCTGGGTCTCTCTGAGATGCACTCTGAGTACATCACAGGACTTACTCCTAGCATCTCTTGCATATTCTGTCTCATATTAAAGTTACTTATGCACTTGTCTGTCTTCCAAACTAGGTCTTTTGGCTGGGAGGTCCTGGAGCCTGATTTTTCTTTGTATCTCCAGCAGCATCTAGTACACAAGGCCTATGCTAGCCTCACACACACACACACACACACACACACACACACAAGATAAAAATATCTTTTTTATTCTTGTTCCTTTCACCCCAAATGGCCTCACCTCATACCCTCTCTAAATGGTGAAACCTTTTTATCCTTCAAGCCTAACTCCTATTCCACACTCACACTCACCCTCATCCAACAGGGTTCTGCTGTCTAGACAACAGCCCAGGGAGTATCGCAAAGTATTAGAGTTCTTCCATACCCTCCTGTTTTCCCTAATCAGTTGTAATGTCCTTGAGGGACAGAACAATATGGTCTCCCTCCTTCTATTCCTCACAGCACCTGTCACAGAGCCTCACTTAGTGGGTGCTCAAAAATATTTGTGAAATTGAACTAACTTGAATCCTTAGGACCAGCTTCAAGAGTAAAGGCTCTCTTTAAACAATTACCCTGAACTTCTCAGGTAACTCGCCAGAAGAATACTAGGAACGGTTTGCCTATCCGCATATGTCATCCTGTGGCTTCGACACACACACATGGAGTTGGGGACAAAACATGAGCATGAATCAACAGGAAACCCATTCCAAGAAATCTGACTCCACTGCACAGCCCAGTGGCAAAGTCAGGGAAGGAAGAAACAGACCCAGCCTAAGACTCATTAATTCAAAAGCAGAAGCTTAAGAAATGCCACAAATGACCCACATGTTGGTTTCCAGTAAATAACTGGTGACCCTGCTGGGAGGAGCCCAAGATTCCACTCCAGGGCAACGCATCAAAGGGGCTCAGATGCCCTGAAAAATCTGTGTCCTGTGTCCTCCTTAATGACAGGCCTGGAACACTGGCCTCTCTACCCCAGGGATAGCTTCACATCTCCCTTCTGAAAGGTCTTCAGGAGGAAGGGCATGACTCATTCCCCAGGAACGAAAGCTCTTCCCCTTGTCTCCCAAGCACGATGCTAGCCTTTGTCTTGCGTGCACTACAGTTCAAAAAGTCTGCCCAGAGCCATCTGACAGCTGGACAGATGATTTTATAATTCTTTACTCAAACGAAAAGGAAAGGTTGTGTGATGACTTCGGGTGGAACTTCCATCCATTCCTTTTTTAAAAATCAGATTAAAATGGTTTCAGTGTTTTTAGAGAGGGTTCTTCTTAAGAAGTGCAAATTTATACCATCTTTCTGCATTCTTAGGATCACATGCTCTACTTAAAATCCACACTCCACTTCAGTTATACACACATAATTCTCCCTGACCTAGATGGGCTGGAATACTCATAGCAAATGGAGAATACAGATCGGCCTGAAAGCCGAGGAAAGAAAGCTAACGGTCTGCATGTCATTCCCATATTCAGACTTCTTGGGAACTTTTTTTTTCTTTAATTGAGCCTCCTTTTAAAAGGAAACTAAGCTGGTCTTTCATTTCTTATTAGAGTCTAGGAGAGATCAGCACCTAAAGAGAGAGGCTGCAATATTGAGAGACACATGTGGAAATCGCTTCCATGCTGGCAATTTCCTGAACTACTTTCAAAAGCCCTTTTTTGGCTTAAAGAGCCCATGGAGCCCTTTTAAGATTTTATACAAAGAAACCGATCAGTTTCATAATGCTGTGATGAAATTAGGGCCCAGATTGCTTAGCTGGAATGACTTTGCACACAGAAGCGATCCTTTTCTTAGAGATGAGCTGTAACTGTCCAGGGGAAATCGCCTCTCCAGAGGATGTAAGACAAGCATGTCAAACGCAAAGGCTAACACGGGCCAAATAAACAAAGTGTAAGTTTCTGTGGGCCACAAAAAAACAAAAGCCTCAATCTTCATAGAAATGTAGGTTTATTTCGATAGAGACATGCTGAATACAAAGGGCTGAAATAAATGAGTCATCATGAACCTAAAATAATAGAACATTTTAATAAAAATTAATATTTTTCCTTGAACATTAACTTACCAGACACTGAATAACTGCACAAATTAATAAGCGTAACGCAAATAAATCTATTTTTCTTGTTCTCCGAAAGCAAAATATTTCCTGCCGCACACACCAAACAAGTCAGTGCAAGCCTGATGATGTGGCAATGGGCCGCTAACATATTCGCTGCTAGTATTAGTGGAGAGAAATGGTGCGCCTGCACGTCAGGCAAATGAATGCAACAGGATTATAGTGATCAGTCATTAGCGAATGTTGTAGTTTGTTATCAATAATTATGTATAACAGGATATTGTAAAAATTAAGTTACGAAATTTTTATTAAAATGTTTCTTACACACCGTTATATTGGCTGGGCCGTACAAAATATTCATTGTGGACCACAGGAGGCCGGCGGGCCCTTGATGTAAGACAAGGAGGAAAGGTACGGAGGAAGGAACAGAGGCTCGAACCTCATGTGCAGTAATTCAAAGAGTTGGCGAGGAGATTCTGACTCCCTGATTGTGAGCCCTTTTTTGATTCCCACACTCAGGAAGTCATTTCGGTGAGAGAACATCTGGTTTTCTCTCCTCTCATTCAGTGGGAGCTAGATACATTTGTATTCCCTGCATCCTGGGCATGAGGCATGAAGAGTCCTGAATCACCAATGCAACTCTACATTTGACAAAACCCACCCTGCTTTACCCAATCCCAGAACTTTTTTGGCCCGATAGCAAATAAATCCCGCACCAGTTGTCTGGTCACAGGAAATCACGTACAAATGGAGGCAGCGAGGGGATTCCTCTGCATTTAGAGGCTGGGTATCCCTGCCCACAACTGCCTCCCTAGTATGGGGAAAAATCAAATTTTATTTTGGTGACTGTCACCAATTCCCCTGGCTTGGAAGTCACCAGTGTTAAGCGACTCTGCTTATCTGTAGGGAATCTCCTTCCTAATTCATGAAAAAAGAGGAACTTCTGTTTTAAAATGGTGCTATGTTTTGTTTTTTATTTATTTGTTGTGGGTTGTTTTTGTTTTGTTTTTAACATTCTACACATAAGTGAAACCATATAGTATTTGTCTGTCTCTGACTTATTTCATTCAGCATAATACCCTCTAGATCCACTCATGTTGTCACAAGACAAAACAAAAACAGACTCAGAAACAGATACCAAAAAGATGATTACCATAAGGGAGGGGGTAGGAATGGGTGATAAAAGTGAAGGGGAATGTAGCCCATAATACTGTGATAACTTTTCATGGTAACAGATGATCACTAGAATTAGTGGGGTGATCACATCATAAGGTATAAAAGTGTCAAATCACTATATTTAAACCTGAAAATATTATAACTAATATAATATTATATACCAACTATACTTAAATTTCAAAAAGTAAAGTAAATAATACCACTAAATATAGTGATATGTGCATTAGCCATTGAGATTTTTAAGGCAGTAATAAAGTAATGGCCACATATGACCTTCATGGGCCACATTAAACTATATATATATATATTTACATTTTGATCCCTGGCTGGGTGGCTCAGTTGGTTAGAGCATTGTCCTGTACACCAAAAGGTTACAAGGTTACAGGTTCAATCACCAGTCAGATAAACATGGGAAGCAATCGATTGATATTCCTCTCTCTCTGTCTCTCAAAAAAAAAAATCAATAAAAACCTATCTTCAGGTTAAGATAAAAAAGTATGTATGTTATATTTTGCAACTGCATTGTTATAAAAGCCCATATATTGTCATTATATATAAACACTTCTTTTCAGTCTAAAAACTTACTTTTATTTTTCTGATTTAAGGAAAGACATTAAGATATTTTTGTAGGCCCTTAAAATCATTGTGAGCTCTCTCCACTGTACCTACTGTGTTTACTCAGTAAATCAGCTCTGAAAGCAAATACTTTCACCACTTGGATAGTTCTGATTCTCAAATTCCATCCCTGGAGTTGGCTGAATGGGGCCTTAATTTTTTTTCAGTGTAAAATGACAGGACTTAGACTTCCTAATCTACATTATCTTATTGGCTGTCCCCACTAACCTGGTGGAGTAAGCATTATTATTCCCAGTTTCCACAGACTCAGAGATTCTAAGTGATTGTTCCCAATTGCCTGATTTGGTCATTGACAGTGTTGCTTGGGAAAAGGGAAAAAATGGGAACCAAGAATTACCTGTTACTCTGTACTAGGTGTTCCACATACAATCCATCATTACACTCCTACCCGCCCTATCGGGTGATATCTGAATTGCCAGTGCAAGCTGGCCAGCCCATGGAGAGCTTGGCCAGGAGTGAGGGCATAGGTGTCACTAGGGAAAGATGGGAAAACCTAATGACAAAACTAAGTCCAAAGGGTAGGAGAAAGGCTCAAAACAAGAAAGAGAGTCAAGGGCCTTTAGAGAGACAGGAAATGGAGTGAAATGGGAGCCTAGGGGAAATGAGAAGGCTGATGACCTCTTGCTGCCAACAGGCCTGCAGGACCCAAGACCCACTTGTCATAAAGGTGTAAAGGGGAAGCTGGATAATATCATTCCCATTTTGCAGCTGAAGAAACTGAGGCACAGAGTGCTGAGGTAGTCTCTGGTCACACAGCTGAGAAGTGGGAAAACTACATTTGACCCCTAAGGCCGTGTTCCCTCAGAACAGACATAGAGAGAGAGGCAAGTCTCCATTCTGAGCTTTGTCAGTGGCCTCCTGCAAGATGTCCCATTCTGGGGCATTTTTATGCCGAGCAAGCCATTGCCTGGAAACTTGCCAGCTTGGTCTCTACTAACTTAAATGACTGTGAATATCCCCAATGCAATACTTGTGGGTCAAACTCATAAAGAAAGCATGCAATAGCATAGTCTTTGCCAACATTCTTTGCTCAATACATACACAGAAGCTGTGGAGAAAGGTATGTTTTCCCCTTTACATCTTTTCAAAGAAAAACTTGGGAGAAAATGGAGTCCTAAAGAGGCAGAGAAACCTGACCATTCAGTCTGCAGTAAAGAGAGAAAAGGGACCTAGGGCATTTTAAGTCGTCTATGTATCATATGTTTGACATTTCCCAATCAAGGGGAGTGCTCGGGCTCCTGTTTCTGTTGCAGGAACTAGCTCTAAAGCTGGACTGGAGGGAAACTATGTGAATAAGAACCCATTGCAGCTGCCTCTCCCCAGCCAGCTTTTCCAAGTCTGAGTGGCCAACCTCCTGCTCAGAGCAGGAAGGGAGAGTGCTGCAAGGGGTCAGGATGGGCTGGTCAGAGATGACGGCCATGCAGAGCCATAGCCCCCAAATTAACCACGTAAGGCCTCTTCTACTCCTAACAACTGGCTTTAGGAATAAAATGCAGTTCACTGGGTTTGTTTCCTAAAAATCTAAATTTTTTATAGAATTCAAAAGTGCATTTCACCAAAATCTGCATCCAGCCTGTGCAGATTCTTTGTTGTTGTTGTTGTTGTTGTTAAATTTCACCTGAGGTTCTTTTTCCATTGATTCTTAAAGAGAGTGGAAGAGAGGGAGGGAGGAGAAAAGAAAAAGATATTGATGTGAGAGAGACACATCGATTGGTTGCCTCCCACAGGTAGTATCAAACCTGCAACCCAGGCACCAACCCGAGGAATCCAACCCGAGACCCTTTGACGTGTGGGCTGGTGCTCTAACCATTGAGAATGCTGGCCAGGGCAGCCCGTACCTATTCTTTTTTTAATCTTTATTATTGAAAGCATTATAGATGTCCCCTTTGTCTTTTGGGGTTTTCTTCCCCCATTGGCCCCCTCCACCCCGAACCCACCCCTCCCAAGCCTTCAACCCCACTATTGTCTGTGTCCATGGGCTATGTATATAAGTTCCCCTGTGAATCTCTCCTCCCCACCCACCCCATCCCCACCTTCCCTGTACATATTATTTTATGCAGTTTTCCTAAGGTCACGTACATGCCCGGCACTACGTTCATTGGAGTTCTGTACACATCCAGGAATGCATTACCTGATTAATTCGGTCATTTAACTGCAAAGCCAAGCAGACAGAGAGGCCCTTTATCAAATGTCTACACCCTCTACGTCAGCTAACCCACTAAGTGATCTAGCTTAATCACGTGAGAGCTTTGCCACATCTGTAAATGGACAGATACATTTCTCACAAGTCAAACAAATCCCTGGAGCCTGGTAAGAACCTTTTTTCAGAGCCAAAAGAAGACACAAATCCACGTTCTCAGCTTCTTTCGGGAGGAGAGGTGGGTTCTAGCCTCCTTTCAGCATCCCTTTCCTTGCTGTGATTGTTTGTTGGATCCAGACTCAGCAGAAAGCTAGGAAAAGGGGGCTACTTATGAGAGTTTGAGAGCACAGGACTTTGCAAAGCTTGTCCTGGCTCTGTCTCATCTCCATGAAGATAGAACCTAAGCGCCCCCACAAACCAGCCTCTACAGCTCCCCTGAAATCTGATATTCATTTACCAAAGCATTTATTATACATCTGCTAGCATGTGTACCTCTCAGCTTTGGCATTTGATCACAAATACAGGCTGGGAACACTTAATGCACTAACATCCACATAAAACAGTGAGGAGTCCACCACCAAGAAGATCTGCATAGAGTCTTCTCAAGGCAGTTGGCCCACAGATGCTCAGCCCGCCGGATGCTATGTTTACTTCATGTTCAAGTCAGGATCCAAATTCTAACAGGCCATCCAACGCCACATTAACTTTTCATAAGGAAAACTTGTGTGTGTCTGGGTGTCTGTACTCGTGTATTTGGGGGGGATGGGGGGGAAATTGAAGTCATAGTTGACAACGTATGAAACCTTTAGCTGTGCCACAGCTGCTTCAACTAGTATTTGTCCCTTGGACAAGGAATTCTAGAATGTCACAGTTTTAAGGAGTTCATTTTCACAGTGCACTTTGGTGTCTTAGAATGCTCTCTCGGAGAGCAAAGTCAATCCTAGGTCACCCTTTCAATGTAGTTCCCTTTGTACTAAATCCTACTTTCAAGAAAATTCTTGCCATGGTTCACTGGTGTTTAACCTATCATATAATATCCAGGTTTACTGTGTTAGGAGAGGCAGAACAGCATTAAGCTTTTCCCACAAGCCTGTGATTGCATTTGACCTAGTAACCTGTATTAGATTAACATTTATTCTACAACCGCACAGCAAGCCCTGCACCTTGGTGAGCTGCAGTTTATAGAGGACACTAACCATTTTTACAAGTGGAGCAGGAAAAGGGAATTGAATCTGAGGGAGTAATTCCAAGCAGTATGTTGCTGCAGCAGTTAAATTGTTTATACGAGGAGTGGGGGAATTACTTCTGACTGACCTCTCTTTTTATCTGCTTAAAAGACAAAGTGCAGGTCTCCATCGCTGGGGCCAACCCTGGGGAATGCCCCTTTAAAATGTATGGGAGCCACAGGGCCCGCCAACCCACCAATAAGGGGCAGCTTCAAAGGCGAAGCAGAGCAGGAATGTAAACAGAGTAAAATCACTGGACGCAGGACCTGTCACAGTAGCCAGTGTTCACATGTTCTCCCATCACCCCGGAGCCGGCCCTCCAGGTCAGGTGAGGCACAAGTGAAACAAGCTCAGAATGAGAGCAGGCTTTGCCATCACGGTTATTTTGATGAAATGGCTTCTTGATCTTTCTTGGCCATAGCTGTGTGTGGTGGCTTCATTAACAAACAAGTCAGGCTTGGAGGGAGGCTGAGAATAGCAACAAGGGATCAGTGAGGCATCTGTTTGGGACTTCTCCCCCCTCCCCCCCAAAAAAGGCTGAATCCATGAGGAAGCAATTACCAAGAAATCAAAATCAGAGCTGAGTATCCACCCAACATAACAATGGTAGGAGGTCACGCCACATGACACAGTGTCATGTCATGAAATCCGACTTGTTTTTTCAGTGGACAGTGGATTCAGCAGCAGGTTCACAGTGATGGCTGGGTAGTGTCCCTCCCGATGGACTCGAAAGAGAAGCTGTATCTAAATGGTGGGTGTCTCCAACGAAGGTCCAATTGTTCCTCGAAATGAAGCATCTAACGCAGCAATAGAAAGGGCAATGTCCGTGCACTTGAAATTACACTGAGAGTGCTAACGTTATCCTCATCCCATCTACGCACCCATATCCACTTGCACAGAAAAAAGACATGATATGATTATTTCACAATTCCAGCATTTCTTGTCCACTTCACTAACTTTGTCTGTTAGTTTGCAATGGAATCCTCCAGAGGGTTCTGAGTATTCACAGTGCTCATTAAAATTGCCTTAAAAAGAGAGTTTATTAATACAATTACCCAGCCTCTTGCCCAAACATTGAATCAGAATCGGCTAGAGCAATGGTTCTCAACCTTCCTAATGCCGCGACCCTTTAATACAGTTCCTCATGTTGTGGTGACCCCCAATTTCATTGTTACAAATTGAACATAATTAAAGCATAGTGATTAATCACAAAACAATATGTAATTATATATGTGTTTTCCGATGGTCTTAGGCGACCCCTGTGAAAGGGTCATTCGACCCCCAAAGGGGTCGCGACCCACAGGTTGAGAACCTCTGGGCTAGAGCAAGCTACCACTTTCAATATTTTTAACCATGCCCTCAAGTAATTTTGATGAACATGTTCAGCTGAGGATCAATGTTCTAGAACCAATAGCATGTGAGAAACTTTCCAAATGAGGGCCTGTTAAAGAAGTGTCTATCACAGCTCTTTAGACCAGGAGCACAGCAAAAGCTGACCCCGTTCTATTGAGAAATGAGCACAATTAAAGGTTGATGAAACATTCACTCCTACACCACAATCAATAGGTACAATTTTGCAGCTGTCAGTGTTGTGGGGTCATCCGGCTCCATAGCTGCCAACCCTCCAAGATTTTCCCTCCCATTGTGTGTGGAGGCAGGTGGGACCCGGTGATGTCGTGTGTAAAGCTGCCCCCCCTTGGGCCCCTCCCTTTCCAGATTTGAGATGTGGCAGGCCTTTTTGTGCTACTTCATTCAGAACGACAGAAAGGTTTTTCTAAATTTTCTGTAAGGAGCATGAATAACTTCTAGCCAGACATCCCAAAAGAGGTGGTCCTTTTCTTTTTTCTTTTTATTTTCTTTTCCTTTTGCTTTCTCTTTCTTTTTTTAAGGGTCAAGGAAAGAGTAAGGACAGGGTCACGGCAGGTGAGAAGGGAGACATAAACAAGGTGCACCTGGGAATCTTAAAAAGCAGTAATGAGCGAGTTCTGAGGCTGGGATAAGAATGGAATCTGCCCCGGGGATGCCACCTACACACAGGCCTGAGCACAGAGAGAGAACTGTTCAGCCGAAGCGATGCCTGTCAATATGATGATCACTGGGACAAACATCAGTGTGTGCAAATGTCCTACTTTTAAGCCCCTTGACTCAAGGGGGTGAAAGGAGATTCCAGACAGCCAAAGGAGACAGCTGAACGTAAAGGATGTTATGTGATCCCCAGTCCTTGCCTCACCTGCCAGGACAAGACCCTAGCCTTATTCTCCCACCTGGGGTGTTCACAGAAAGAGAAGGAAACAAAAGAAGGTGCCTCTCAGGGACTGATCATCCTGAGCAGACAAGCTAAGGGGGGCCTTTCACCCAAGTTCACCTTAATTTCAGCAGTAACCTCACTCCTGATAGCTAAGCCTTTGGCAGGGGCGGGGGGGGGGGGGATGGAAGAAGGATTTAGAAACAGAAACTTTTTATATAAATATCTAAGGTTGTGGTCTTTCAAAGACACATGTGTGCCACAAAGGGGTGAATACAGGTAAATGTCCACCCACATCTGTATTTATATATGCACTCTTCTACCCAGATATATCCATGTTAATAACGCAATTATGAAAGAAGGAAGTGATCATGGTGATACGGCAATGAAGTGCAGAGACTCTCAGAATTTAAACTGGAAAAGACCTTTTACAGATTATCTAACCCCACCCCTTCATTTTACTGGGGAGGAGACAACCACAGAGAAGCAGGAAGTCACTTGCCCAAGGTCACACACCACCTCCTAGGAACTGAGTCTGGGCTGGACCCTCCCCCCCCCCCCCCCCCCCGTCCTTCCTCCCTGTCTGGTGTTCCTCCCACAGAATCACACAGACTTCATGAGGAAAAAGGATGGAAACCAGGGCCTCTAATGCCTCATGTCAGTGTTGGGGTGAGTCATAAAGCATCCAGAGGCGCCTCTCTATGCGGTGTGCAGAATTTCAAGTTGTCTGCTGTGGATAATGTGTCCATTTAGCCAGAGTCTCTAGTATTAATTACCTCTGTGCGATACAATATGGCATCATGCAGCTTTGGAATCTGTACCCTTCATTAACTGTTTCCCCATTAACCTTGACTGGAACCACATTCCCACTCCAACCGGTAAGATGTGTTCTATTTGTACGCACTTCCATTTTCTCTTCGAAACCATTCTCATATTCTTATTTCATTGTAAATGGTCCTACTTGCAATAAAGTGCCATTGAACGTATTTACTATTTGCTGCTTAATTTTGTCCTCTTGGAAGGAGACTGATGTCAGCTCCAACAGTAGTTAATATACCTTTGAGCACACACTGTGACCTTTCTCCTGCTCATGCCTGACTTCATTCTCAGATCTCATTAAACTGCAGAAATTATCTTTGGAAAGAGCAAAACTAGAAATGTTCGGGTTTTGTGCTCAGCTAGAGAGAAGAATTTGATTTAAATAGCCCACACTGGCACGCATGTAGAACATAAAAGCGAGGATGAAATTTTCAGCTAAAATGGCCTGATCTCTCTACACACTGGGCGGTATTGCATGCACTGACTTGAATATGGAGAAGATTTGAATGGTTTTGTGTACTTGACTGTCCTCCCTTACGTGCCAGAATATGGGGTTACCGGTGGTATGAGAAGGAATGAGCATTTGGAATTTATCAGCCCCCTGAGAGCCTTGAGAGAGTGGGGCAGGAAAAAGAAACTTTTTTGATGAGTAGAGGGAAAAGGTTAATGTTTGGAAAAGATGAAGGAATGGAGTCAGCTCTCAAGAAAATCAGATCTGGGTAAGACATTGCAGAGGTCCTGAGTCATATGTGGTTCTCAAACACCAGCAGTAAGGAAGAGTAACCCTAAAAGCAAATAATAAAAACCAAAGATGGAGATGGGTTGGAAGTTTATCTAGAGGCAACCTCATCCCTGGACATTGACCTTGTGTTAAGAGGAGAGGGTAGGACCAGAGATTTGGTCCAGAATAACTAAAACACCCAAATTCTTCCAGACTATACCAACCTCCCCGTTTTAGCCTCTGATTCACTGGATTCTCTCCACCATGAACCCTGATACCATTCCTTGTGACTTCAACATAGGTGATTCTTCCAAGTGCCTGGCCTCTGACTGTGATCGATCATTTTTCTTTGATCCACCTCAGCTGGCCACTCCCCTCCTTATACCCTAGCCCAGTGGTTCTGAATACTGGCCACACATCTGAATAATTTGAGACAGTTGTGTGTGTTTGTATTACAATTTCCAGGGCTGATAGATAGTCAGTACTGAGAACCAATTGTTATTAGACAGGGGACCCATAAGTGGGTCTGCTTAGGGCTGGCTGGTAGTGTGTGGGTTCCTGACTTCATGCAGGAATAATTTCACTACACGAGTCCAGGTGGTTATGAAGGTACGTTTATTAAAGCTGGGGGCAGTGAAACAAGGAAGGGCTTAGGATAGAAGAAGCAATGGGAGGGGCTGAGCTGGGCTGCTTTAGCTCACTAGGAAGTCAGATCATGGATGTAGGGAAACCATTTAGTATGACATCATTCATATAAGGGCAACACCCTAAGGTGAAAAAAAAACATAGAAAGAGTTAGGTCTTTGGACATCCTTGTGGAACAGAGCTCCACACCAGTCCTGGACCTCCTGCTTTCAAGCTATTATATGAGAGAAAAATAAAGTCTGTCTTATTTAAAACATTTTTGTTTGGGATCTCTATTTTATGTAGGTGAACATTTATCCTAACTAGTACAATAGCCAAGGTCAGAACACAAGAGCACTACCTCGTCCTTACTAGTCCTCCAGCCAGAACACTTGCTCCTAAAAATTAGTCATCCCAGTGGGTGAATATAGTCCCAGGGCAACTCCTGGGAACTGCCGGAGACTAAAGCAAAAAGTAGGAACTACCGTCCTCTAACATTCAAAATTCAACCCTTCTCATCTTAAAGGGAGAAGTCATTGGAATACAGCAGATGCATCAAATGTGCAACCCCAGCTCTTCTCTATTCTATTTATCACGCCCCCTTGGGGCTTGCCACTTCCAGAGCCAGTAGTCATGGCCACAGTGCCCCACACTTGGTAGGGGTGGGAGCTCAGAATCTGCTAAGGTCTGGTGGGGAGAAGCGGCAGCTGAAACAAACCAGGACCTCTGTTTCCAACTAATAAACAGCCCCTGTTTCCAGCTACAAGAAGATTGTACCACTCCCCAAGCCTAGTATATCCACCATCCCCCACCCCCAGCCTGAGCCTGAGGCCCCACTCCTCCCACACACCCTATCAGATATCGCCTACAGAAAAGACTCATTTCAGAGAGGAGGTGACCAGGAATATGCAATACATTTTAATGGAATTTTATCAAGTTTCAAAATAATTATATCATATCTTGTAAAATAATATTTAAAAACATCTTTGTACCATTCTTTGATAACTTCCTAGATACCACGTGGTTTTCCCCAGGACCATTCATTTGTACATTTGAAGTATCGAAAGGGCACAATGCCCCAGAAGCAGCGTAGGTGTGTACCTAGGCACTCAGTCATCTCTGTTAAAAAGGTGGAAGGAAGCGCCCATGCTGAACAGATTGATGATCAGACAGCCACCCTTCACTGCCTTGACTCACACTCCTCCCTGCATCCAGCTCACACCAGCCCTGGAAGATTACAGGGTGTCAGAGCTGCAAAGAATCTTGGAAGTTATCTAACTTGGCGGTTTTCCTTACAGCAAAGGTACCCTTAAGGAAAATGAAATCTTATGTGAAATTCTAATGATAAAAGCACAAATTTAGCAAAATATATTTATTTTGTAAGTTCACATGTTATACATATCATATAAAATATATCTCGGACAACTCTAAGACTGAGCTGGTGAATGTAAAAATTTGGAATAATCACAATCAGATTATCCTCAACATCAATTTATTGTTTTATTTCGGATTAGTTGAACATTATTTAGAAAAGACTGACTCATCTAGCTAAGTAGTTACAAGTGTTAATTGTTTTTATGTTGTTTTATTTTAAAATGACTTGCCTTATAGCTTGGATTTCTACTCAACTGAACTCATCCAGAAGCTTGCAAGAAAAGTAATAGAAAATATAGGCTTCAAAGTTGAATTGTTAGTAGCACCTAATGAATTCTTGCATTTCTAATTGTAAAGTCAGAAAGGAAGCATTCAGTCGAGCTCTAATGTGATGTTTTCAACATGTGAGAGAGTCAGCTGCTGGGTATACAAACAAGTCATATGCCACGAGGAGAACAAATGTGAATAAACTTGATCTAACACTTAACTGAGCAGGTGCAAATGTACGGTGGTCACAAACACACTTGTGCAAGTTTACATCAGTGGAGATATGCAGGAGTCATGTCAGAATTTAAGAGAGACAAACAGACATACCAGTGCGGGATATCAATACCCCTCATCGAAAATGTGTGCAGATGGCAGAATTTTATTCTGATGTTCATTTCAAATAAGTTAACCTAGCAGCACATTTTCATATGATGATGTTCTTAGATATGTTCAAATGTGAAATAAAACACATCTGAATGTGTTATTTTTATTGCAGTGTTTTAAAATAGTTAAAATGTATTCTGCAAGGGAAATTGAAATGAAAAGTTTGTGGAAGTACTAAAAACCATCCATGGAGGCCTCTAGGGTCCTAGAGAACTGAGTCTGAAAACCACTTACGAGGCCCACATAAGGATCCTAAGTCCAAAAGTAAATTTATTTACCTGAGACAACACAGAAAGTTTGTGATGGAATCAACACTAAGGCTGGGGGTCTCTGACTCCCATTCTCGTGCTCTTTCCATCAGACTGACTTGCTTGATATAGAGATGACCCTCACACCTCTCATCCAAGGGCGCTTTCTAGATATGGACCTAAATCCTTAGGATCCCAATGGAGGAAACCCATTTAGATGGGCGTGTGCCTACAGATGCTTAGCTATGACTATGAATGCAAAGGTTTTCACATTCTCCAAAAGTGGAGAAATTATAAACCCAACATGTTTATCTTCCAATTGAGCATTCTCTTCATTTATAAGCTACTGGAGGTGAGATGAGTAGAGTGGACCTCCTCATAGCTCAGGATAGATGTTTTTTAATTCTATAGTTTCCTATGTTAGAACGTGACCTTCAAGCCAGTTGGTGAAGTTTATGGTCATTTCCGTAGTACATTATATTAGTGTGCTAGGGCTGCCATAACCAAGTACCACAGACTGGGTGGCTTGTGCCACATAAATTTATTTTCTCTAAGTTCTTGTAGCTAAAAGTCTGTGATTAAGGTGTTGGCAGAGTTGGTTTCATACTGAGGCCCCTCTCTTTGGCTGGCAGATGGCTGGCAGATGGCCTTTGTGTCCTCAAATAGTCTTCCTTGGTGTCTGTCTGTGTCCTAATCCTCTCTTCTTATAAGGACACCAGTCATATTGGATTAGGGCCCACCACATGACTTTGTTCTACCTTAATTACCATTTTAAAGACCCTATTTCCAAATGTAGTCATATCCTGAGGTAGTAGGAGTTAGGGCTTACACATACAAAATTGTGGAGGACACACAATTTCTATCAGAATAAGCATAATGGTCACTTTGGGTTGTCAAATTCCCTTAAAGGGATCACAGTGTGAGGATCAAGATGGCAACACCTGTCAGAGATCTGATCTTTCAATATTTCTCCTCCACCCACTGCAGGTATGAACTTAGAAACTCCAACGGAAAGGCTGAAACTGTTCAAACACCTCCTCCTTCTATAGTTCTATGCAGATTAGTGATTGGGGTTACCAAAAAGACATTTGGATTTGAAAAGATCAGGGTAGAGTTTGGGTACTTTTCCTAACTGAGTGATCGAGGCTTAATATTTTTTAATGCCTTAAGATTAAGAAGGGTGATTTCTGAAGGCCTCTAACCACCCAGAATACTAGCAGAATGGGCAGTTTGATAACCCACATAAACTTTAAAATCTATGAAAATTTAAGCTTTTGAATCATTGTTTATAAACAAAATCTAATTTTGTTATTAAACAAAGAGCTTTTATAAGTGATTAAAAAAGACAAAGGATTCCATTATAAAAATGGGCAGATGGCAATAACAGGTGTATGTATAAAAGGAAATATGAATGGTTAATTTATTTATAAAGATGTTCAATATAAGTCATAATGAATGCAAATGAGATTAAAACGAGATAGCATTTTCTAGTCACCATTGAAAGAAAGATGAAAATATTTGATAATATGCAGTGCTAGAGAAGGTATGAGAAACCACACACTGTTTATAGATATATAATTCAGCAGGGAAATTTTGCAGCATTTTTAATCTAGACATAGCAGGAAAGCTTCTAACATTTTCTGCACCAGAAAAAGAAAAGATTTGTGCCTGACCTCCCAAGATGAGCCTGGCCATGTCTCCAGGATCATCTATCGTCTATTATCCTCTCAAATTTAGGGCTGGGTAGTTGACTGTAAAAGAGAATCTCTGGGGTTAAAATATACTTATTTAAAACATATTTCTTCTGTTTTTAGATGCTCTCAATAAAATGAATCTTAGCTCTCCTATAGTCATCTACACCAAGTTTGGAGGTTTTTTTACTTTCAAATTCCTCTGGAATGAACCCTCACCTATGCCTGCTGCTCCATCCCCACTGACTCACAATGGTCCATTTTACACTAAGTGATTGCTGCCTCCACCAGTATAACTGCCACTAACTCCCCTCTCTACCTCAGGCTCCATCTCTCTGACTCACCACTTATGTCAGGTTATTTCTTGCTTTGGATCCTTCAGTGGCTACCTACTCATTACCTATTTCATCTCTTTCAGACTTCTCAAGAGACTCAGTAATATGGGCCCTCCAAAGATTACTTCCTATTATTTCTTTCAATGCATCTTTCAATCTAATGAGCTACATCCCCCCTTTACCCTAAACCCATACTCATCTCCAACTCTCTGCCTTTGATCCTATTGTTTCCCCACCTATATTTTCTCTCTCCTGCCTTCCCAAATGCTACTTCTCTTCCAAAGTCTAAAAATAAACGATTTTATTTTTACTGAGTAGTATTTAATGTTTATGTGGTCCATAACTTCCCATAGCAATTTTCACAAACACTTCTATTCCATTGAATATTCACCGGTTTGGACTCTCGCTTGGATGCCTGAGATATACCAAACATTCTGGTAGACACTTGCGATACACAGATGGGCTCAACATGTCCACTCAGCACCATTTTTCTCTGGTTTCTGTTGGGTAGGTACTCATAGATTTTCTTCAGTAATTAATATGGCTCTAAGATTTAATGAATTAAAAAAAAATCTCAGGAGATAGTCACATGAGATGTAAGGCTCAGGCAAGGCAGGACCAATCATGGGTTAGGACTGAGGGTAGGGAAGGTAGGGAAGGGTGGTTGGCAGAGTCAGTAGTGCTCCAGGAGGTGTGTCCTCACCTTGAGAAGAGGACAGCCAAGTATGGGATACCAGGTTTCAGATTGCTGTAGTGCCTTCCTTCAGAAGATCTCAAAGCTTTAGGCAGACACTATTGACTGTGTAACTAGCCAATTCATAGGCTCTTGTCCTGAATTGGGTACCAAAAGGCTGTCCTACTTGCTGTGGGCTCTGATACAGGACTTACATGATGCATGAGGGACAAGATTGTGTCACTGGGTCCCATTCACCTCAGTCATTTGGGTGACTGGATATGATTTACATTCCTACATACATCTGCTCCTCGCTGTGCCAAAACTTGCAAATTCCAACCCTGTTTTCCCAAAAGCCAGGTTCTTCATGCCCCAAATATGACATTTCATAAAGCAATCACCATGCTTTTAAAAATATTCTATCTGCTTTGTCTTTAAGTTCAAGTTATATGACTTCAAAAATATCAGTTCCAGCTTTCTTTCTTTCAGTTAGTCCTGATAATTTTAACAGGCCTTAACTGTTAAAAATCACATTTTCAGGGTCACCAGAAGGATCAGTAATATACTTCAACCACATAATTCACAGAAATGTCTGCCAAGCAGCTCAACTTTTCAACAACACAAACAATCTAAAATTTACATTTCAGGAAAGCAATAAAATACTAGAGAAAAAGGTCTCGCTTCACCAAAGTTTTCTGTTGCTTTCTCAAGCCATGCATTCAAGGTGATGTGTGAATCTGGAATGTTTCCTCTTTCTTCTTTGGTTGGAGATCTCTTCTTTGGTAGCAAAGAACCATTAAAATGCTTCTTTAAGGATCAGCAAGAGCATCTTTCCCGTGATGACACACAGTCTCTGATATTAGAAATATTCAAACCTTAGTAACTACAAAAGTTTTCCCAAATTTACATTTCCCTCTCCCAGTCTTGTTCCTGGAAGCAAAACAAAACAAAACAAAAATATAAAAACCACTGAGCATTTGTGGAGCATTTGACTACATTTGTTTTGTTCCTGAAAGCATTTCCCTGGGGACTTATGTGTTCCCATTGTCATTGTCCTGTCTCTTGACTACAGCCTGGCTTTGGAGAGCCCATACTCTTTGGATTAATAACAACAACAACAACAAAAAGGAGCTAGAAAAATTGCAGAGCATCTGCTTACTGTGGCCTAAGCCCTCGGCAGCTGTTGTTTGATTGGTGTTGGGTGGAGTCCGGGATATGGGCCTCAATCAATCCCTACCCAATTTCAGTTTGTAGTGAAACTCTTTGGATAAGGACCGGCTTCCCAAAGAATCAAGTTAAACAGCAGGTTGGAGACAGGCTGGAGCAGGAATGGAGCATAGCCATATTACAGAGCAGACTTATGCCCTAGGAAGGAAAGGGAGCTGAGAGGACATAAATTCAGAAATCCATGAACCCTGGGAGTAAATCTCACAATCACCTCTCTTTTCACTGCCTTTGAAATCCATAGTAGTTGCAACCTGCAAGGCTTAAAGCTATGCTGAGTCCAGTACCCCTGAGATTTGGGGCTCATAGTTTACTCTTGGAGGAATCAAAGACCTTTAGAAGGCTAAGGTAAAATAGATGATTGCTTCCCTACAGCTCTGTGGGGCAGCTGAGCACCCTGCTCTGAACTTTATTAGAGCATTCATCACACCATTGTAATTAATGTTTACTTCTCTATCTTTCCCCCACTGGACCGTGAACTCCCCAGGGACAGGAATCATTTCTCATTCATCTCTCTATACACAGTGCTTAGCTCTATTCTTGGCACAAAGAAGACTTGCCACAAGCATTGCTAGTGGATGGATGGATGGATGGATGGATGGATGCAGAAAGCGGTCCTGGAGTTATAAAAATAGAAACCTGAAGCAAACACACAAGAACAAGAGCAAAAATAAATAAATAAACAACAACAATAATAACAACAAAATCCTTGTCTCCCAATCTTTGCTTGTACTAGTAGAGAGAAATTCTTGCACTATATAAAGACTAAAATTTGTTTTGAAGCACATTTTCAGGTGTGTTGTTTTTTTTTCAATACTATTCAAATAATCTCACTCCAAATCTTTGTGCTTTATCTTTGGAGAAAAATTACTTTGACTAATTGTCAACATATTCCAAGTGTTTCCAAACGTGACTTTCAGCGATCAGTTGTTGCTGAAAAGGCAGAAATCATTTCCCCTCCAGTGTCAGGATGGCCAGCAGTACCCAGAAAACACAACCTTATAACAGGAAGCGGAGCCAGCAAAGGATGGGGTAAGGAAGAGGCAATCTTGGAGGTTTAATTGGTGAGTCTCTGCTCCAGTTCCCATTGTACCATCCCTGACCCCATGGCAGTGGTTCTCAACCTTCCTAATGCCTCGACCCTTTAATACAGTTCCTCATGTTGTGGTGACCCCCAACCATAAAATTATTTTCATTGCTACTTCATAACTGTAATTTTGCTACTGTTATGAATCGTAATGTAAATATCTGATATGCAGGATGTATTTACACAACCCCTGTGAAAGGGTCCTTTGACCCCCAAAGGGGTCATGACCCACAGGTTGAGAACTGCTGCTTAAGATCTCCCCTGGAAGGAGAGTTCCTCAGGCTCTATGAACCTTGATCCCCAGTAACTATATCATCCCCTCTTTACCCCAAAAGAATAAAACTGTAGAAAATTCAAGCACCTTCTAAAAGTATATGGAAATCCTGTTTTATACCAAGGATAATGATTTAACCTGAAGTAGAGCCAGAAGTTATTGCTGATTACAACTGCTAGTTTAATCACTTGTGGACATTTCCCTTCCCCCAAATCTGTTTTTCTTTCTTAAGTCTCTACCTCTTCCCTTCTTTAGCCCATCTACTTCATTCCTTCCCCCTCCCCCATGACCTGTACTTTAGCTCTGTCATTAAAACCTACAGTCCCCATAGACCTTATTTAACCCCACTAATGGCCCTCAGAACTAAAATGCATTGTGACCTCTGGTCTAGACACATAAATATGTATTGCTATTTATTTCCATGGTCACTTTTCTAAAGGGTTCTCATGTTTCACTGTAGTCAGATATATTCCATGAATCCCAAGAAACCCATGAGACGTGAGCCCAGATGGGCCAATCAAAATATCAACCACAGCTCCCCACACCCACCCAAATCCTACCTCTACCACCTCCCCACCCTTGCACAGGGACCTGCAGTACCATAATTTAGAGAGAAAATATGGTTCCTATTAACTGTTGTCTTCTGTCTTGGAGAGGTTTTTTTTGGTGGGTTTTTTTTTTTTTTTTTTTTTTGGTTTTTTCTTCCTCTATTTGCCAAACTTCAAACTAAATCTGCACTTTTGTAAAGAAAACAAAATGAATGTCCTGTCCATGTGAAGAGAAGCAAAGGATGGCTTTATTACCCTGCATGTTTGCTCACACTTCATCTGCACTGCCTCGTGACTAGTGGGAAGGGAACAATAGAGATACAAAGTCGAATTGTGCTTTTTTTGGAAACACATCTGAGCAAATTCCAAGCTGGGAGCACATCTCCCATCTCCTCCACCAGGAAAATGGAAAAGGAACTCCCAGGGCCTCATTTAAATTTCATGGATATCTTAGAAAATTGTGGATCTTCTGGTAAGTAAAATGTAGGAAATGGAATCTGAAGAGAGGTCCAGGATTAATAGAAGATTGTCCTTTTATGATTTCTAAGTGTTGACTATCTAACTTTCAGATGAATAAGGTTTTCATCACAGTATCAAAGGTGTCAGCTTCTCCCACAGCTCCTGTGCTGGGCCATTTTGTGTTTCTTGTTTGAAGTCTGATTTATAATGAAATGACCAATTATACAGGCAGATAGAAGGGAAAATTTGAGGGAGGATGAAGAGAGGGGATCTTGACCTTTCCAGCAACAAACTAACCAACCGTATTATCCAGGAAAGCTTTCCCAACCACTCCATGTGGTCGGACTCCCACTGTACCAAAGTCAGTTCAATGCATTTAGGATTTAATTGTTCTCTAGGTGCTTTGCATCTGGATACCTTAGCTCCCAATTACATGGAAGGCTCACTGCGGATGGAGACCAGGTGTGCATGTCTAGTGGAGAGCTTGTGGAACCCAGCACAGGGTCAGTGCATTTCTGTTGACTGATGGCAAAGTGTGCCTCTTTTGACTTCACTTAGCAAAACAAGATTGGTCAGAAATGATCAGAGCAATATAGCTAATACTCACAATTAAATTCCAGTGCCCATCCTATATTAGAAAAGGCTAATATGCAAATCAACCAAACAGCGAAAACGACCCGTAGCTATGACATGCACTGACCACCAGGGGGAAGATGCTCAATGCAGGAGCTTCCCCCTGATGGTCAGTGCACTCCTATTGCGGGAGCACTGCTCAGCCAGAAGCCGGGCTCACAGCTGGCAAGCACAGTGGCGGTGGCGGGATCCCCTCCTGCCTCCATGGCAGTGCTAAGGAGGGCCTGAGCCATCAATTGGATATTCCTCAAGGGCTTCAAGACTGTAAGAGGGCACAGGTCAGGCCGAGGGATGCCCCCACCCTGCGTGCATGATTTTTGTGCACAGGGCTTCTAGTATTAAATAAAAAGTTTAATGAGAAAGTGCATATTGGAATATCACAAGGTAATTTGGCCATAAGAAAACTACCTCTTCAAATAGATTGCATAGTCCCTGTGGGCTCTTATATCTTGTGTGTACTTTAGACAGTTGAGAATTCGATATTGTTCAGAGTTGTCACATTATTTCCATTATGTTTCACTGGATTATAACTTGATCCCTCACTTTAGAGTCATTCATGGAGAAAATGCATCTGGGATGGTTTTGGAAAAGGACCAAGAGTGCTGGAATTATATGCAAACAAAACCAAAATTAACCAAAGGAGCTTCAAGGTACTAGCTTTTCCTTCTGATTCAGCTTCAATGTTATGGGAAGTTAAAAACATAGTGGGGGTTTTAGATCCCAGAGACCATAGGTGGCAGCAGAAAGTAGGCATAAAAGGAAGTCACAGAGGAGGGTAAAGCTGCCCACTTGTAGGCCATCGTTACCTCCCAGCATCACACATAGCAGAAGCTAAGTGGATCCCATAGCAACATATAGGGATAGACCCTAGAAAGAGCCAGGTAGAAAACAGAGTCTAAGTTTTATAATACAAGGATCTTTGGGGAGATTGAAAAGAAATCAGGTTTGGATCAGAAAATTAATGACTGCTAGTGGTTACAGCAGCCAAGCCAAACTACATTCATTTGCTAGGGATGCTGTAATAAAGCACCACAACCTGAGAGGCTTAACCAACAGACATGCATCGCCTCATAGTTCTGAAGGCCAATGATCATGGTAAAGTCTAAGGCAGCGGTTCTCAACCTGTGGGTCGTGATCCCTTTGGGGGTCGAACGACCCTTTCACAGGGGTCGCCTAAATACATCCTGCATATCAGATATTTACATTATGATTCATAACAGTAGCAACATTACAGTTATGAAGTAGCAATGAAAATAATATTATGGTTGGGGGTCACCACAACATGAGGAACTGTATTAAAGGGTCGAGGCATTAGGAAGGTTGAGAACCACTGGTCTAAGGACAAGGTACCAGCAGAGTTGGTTCCCTTTGAGGACTGAGAGAATCTATTCCAGGCCTTTCTCCTAGCTCTTGGTGGTGTGCTGGAAAGCTCTGGTGTTCCTTGACTTGTACAAGAATCATCCTAATCTCAGACTTCATCTTCACATGGTGTTCTTCCTATATATGTGTCTGCCTCTGTGTCCAAAATTCCCCCTTTTATAAGGATGTGAATAATATTGGATTAGGGTTCACCTTACTGAACTTATTTTAGTTTGATTATGTCAATAAAGACCCAATATGTACAAGGTCTCATTGTGAGGTACTGGGTTTAAAACTACAACTTTCCCCTGGCCAGTGTAGCTCAGTGCTCAGTTGGTTGGGCATTGTCCCGTGCACCGAAAGTTTGCTGGCTTGATTTGGATCAGGGCATATGCCCGGGTTGCAGGCTTGATCCCCAGTAGGGGGCGTGCAGGAGGCAGCCTATCAATGTTAAGTTCTCACATCAATGTTTCTGTCTTCTTCCTAACTCTCTCTCTTAAAACCAATAAACTATAGTTTTTTAAAAAAAATACCCACCTACTATATATATATATACTTTGGTGGTTGGGGGGAGCAAATTCAACACATAACCAACAAGAATTATAAAGTAAGGATAGGTGGTCAGAAAGACATTGGTCTGAAGAGTCCAGGGACTCTGGTAGAAAAATCAGAAGCAGTAGCAATTGAAACCATGGTCTGGAACTATGCAAGAGTTCCTTAACTGTTCTTCCTGTCTTCAGTCTCTCCCTGCTTCCATGTACCTTCAGCAATGCTGCCAGGTTTCTACTGATATTGGATCATGGCCATTCCTACACTCAGAACACCCTGCTAACCTGCTTTCCCTATTAAAGTATAGAATGTAAGGCTATTTGATGGGCCAATGGTCCTCATTTTGCATATTAGAGAGTGCAGACCCAGAGAGAACAAAAGACTTGGCCAATCTCTCATTTCCCAGCCCAAGTATCACTTAAGTCTCAAATCCTTCCCCTAGTCTGCCCTGCTCCATGAGTCCTAATTAAAAGAAAACTTTAACCCATAGTGGTCAGACTCATTCAGCAAAATTTAAAATCACAGGGCAGACCAAAGTCTCCCCCTTTAGTGCAAAAGTATTCCTTAGGACAGACCTAGGCAGCACAGAGCAAATAGAGCTGCAGCAGCCAGAAGCTATCTTGCTGGCCTCAGGAAGAAACTATCCCTTATTAGTTACATTTTCCTCTGGGCCAACTGCCTCCCTCCATGGGGACTCCCCAGGCTGTACAATGTGGTGGTGCAGGGTGGTAGGAAGGAGGAATGACGTGATGGAGTTAGCTACATCCCCACGATCCATGTGCCACATCAACAGTGGGCCTTATTGGGCCCTAAGTGCAAATCTTCACCAAGAGTCACTACACTCAGAATGGGGCCAAATGGCACACACACACTGCACCGAGAACCAAGCCCAGGGCTGGTCCCATACACAGTTCTGCTGTATCCACTCCAGAACACTTACCTCTGTGTTCCACACACAGAGCCAAGGGTGTCTTCATTAAATGCTGGTTGGTTTTCTTTTCTTGACCTCCTCACCTCCTCTCTCACTTCCTTCCTCTGCCTTTGCCTCAGACCTGCCATATTTCTTGAACGGAAAATCAGGACATGGTCTGATAAGCACTATTTATGATAAGTTATTTGGTCTTCACCAAAGCCTGTTTCAGCTAGAGATTTCAACCACATTTAATAACACAATTAATGGCTTGACCTCACTGAACACAGGATAGAAAATCAATCAGAACCTGAGTAGAAAGTTAGGTTTCAAGGTTGGATGCCATTTGCTGGCATGTACAAGTCAGTCTCCTGAACCCAAAATACAGCCTTAAAATGTAGACAATTCACCGAGAGGACCAGCACAAAGTGAACTCTAGGGCAGCTGCCAGAGCCTACCCTGCCTTAGGGTCACATCCAGCTGAGGGTCAATAAATGCATTTGTTTTCGCTTCACCTGCACCATAAAGGCAAAGGCAATAGGAGGTAGAGATGAAGCAGTTCTGCTGGCCGCGCTCCGAAGCAGTCCCCATTTCGCAGCTGATAATTAGACCAGCTAAATCTTTTAATCTCAAAATTGGAAAACATGACTTCACGTAGCTCTGTAAATGTTAATGACCAATAAAACCAGCTGTAGCACCACATTTGGTTCAGTTTATTAATGTGCTATTTTAGATGAGCTGAAGTAAAAAGAGATCCCATTATCCAACTTGAGAAGGCCTCTCCTGTGTGCACCCATTTGTACAACAATTTTACTCTACCAGAAACCCATAGTCTCCGTTTGTTCCTTTCCTTTTAGGGCTTAGTTTTGTTGTTGTTGGTGGTGGTGGTTATCTTTTCTTTGGCCTGGTTGGTTGGTTTTGATGTAGCATCATTTTGGCTAAGAAGCAATTAAGTAAAGATGAGCAGTCCCAAGGAACCAAAATACCTACAACTTATCTCAACTCCCACAGTCATTGCTTCCCAGAACTACAGCAGCTGCCTTTACTTATTGCTCAAAGGTTTACATTTTACAGTCAGGAAGATCGATCCTGCACAAGTGTGCTTGACCCACAGGAAAATGAATAACTGGCCCATTCACAGATATCCAGAGAGAGCCCATTTAAAAACCCAATCAATGGTTGCCTACACATATGCTTATGAAGCACTGACTGTCAGGCCTGGGGTAGAAGGCAATTCAATTAAGTAAGAATCATTCATTTCTTCTTTAATTCTGCAAATAGCTAAAGACGTACTGTGTGCCAAACACTGCTCCAGATGCTGGAAATGCAGAGCAGAACAAGCCAGACCACCCTGTGCCTCCATGAGCTTACTTTGTGTCAGTGAGACAGAACATAGATAAACACATAAGTGCTTAATAGAACATCAGGTAAAAGTGGGTGCCATGAAAAACATAATAAAGCCAGGTAAGCACAGAGAGAGTGGTGGGGCTGCTAGGATAGACAAGAGAGTTGATAAGTGATATGAATAAAATTATAGGATCAGCCATGTTCTTACAGAGGGAAAAACATGCAAGAGGCAAGGAGGCAGGGAAGGTTGTTAGCAAATGACAGTAGGACCATATGGATTAGTCCCTTGCAGGCCGCTGAAGAGTTTGAGAGAGCAGAGTTTTATAATCTGACTTATATTGTAAAAGGATCACCTGACTTCTGGGTGGAGAAATGACCACAGAGATTCAGGGGAGGGGACAGGAATAGAGAGTAAGACCAATTGGGAAGCTGCTGCAATAATCTCTAGGCAAGAGACCTGATGTTGGCTTTGCCGAGGTTGGAAGTGATAGAGGGTCATAACTGGCTGAATCCAGGAAACCTCCCATGGTAGTAGCACCACTGGGATTTGCTGATGGATTTGAAATAGGGATAAAAATAAGAGATAAGGATGACTCAAGGTTGAGCAATAATATAGGGTATTTTAGTTTATGAGATACTTTTATATATTTCATCTCATTTAAGATTCACAGAGACCTTGCTTCTCAAAGTGTGATGGCCACACAAGAATCATCAACATTATTAATGTGCTATTTTAGAAGAGCTCAAGTAAAAAGAGATTCCATTATCCAACTTGAGAAGGCCTCTCCTGTATGCACTTATTTATACAACGTTTTTACTCTACGAGAAAACGTTGACCATCAGACCAGAGTCTGTTGGAAATACACACTCTCAGGCCCTCTCCTGACCCCAGGTACTCCATATGTATGTTCAGGTTTGGGAAGCATTGGTCTGAGTGGCAGAAATGATGATGATAATGATCAAGGTGGTGGTGGTGGTGGTGATGATGATGATGATGATGATGATGAAACCACCTCCTACAGCTTTAATGATGTGCTTAAGGCCACACAGTCAGGATTCTGGCTTTCTGGTGGCAAACCCTGTGCTCTTGCCACGAGTTCATGTTTTGGAGATATAATCCCTTCCCTCAGGGGGCTTACAGCCTATCAGGGAACCAGAACCCACACCATGTAACAATTATTGTCTGAAGAATCATAGTTTCATTGAAGGTCACAATTTAAGGATCATGGGACAGGTGTCAGTGAAAAGACTGAATTCATCTTGATCTTAGAGTAGAATTTAGACAAGGAAAAGAGCAGAGAGAAATGTGTGTGTGTGTGTGTGTGTGTGTGTGTGTGTGTGTGTGTGTTGGCATGAGGAGGGAGAAGCTGTCATGAAGAGGAAAGCCACATGAACAAAGCCCAGAGCTACTCCTGACACTGATAAATCACTCTCCCCATTACATTCTGCCTACAAGACATATTGATCCTGAACTAATCAAGTAGAAAGAGTCATTGGGGAAAAAATAATGGGATTAAAAAAATAAAGCCCCCTCACGCCTTACTGCCCTAGGAAGAGTGAGCTGTGCCCAGCTGATGGAGAATTTGCCCAAAGGGCATGGCGGACATGCAGTACAGAGAAGGAGGGGCGGGGATGTGGGAAAGGGAGCCCCCACTGGAGAGAACCTGAGCCCATTGCTATTTGCTTTTAACCTATATCCACTGCGTCATCCCCAGTGTAACATCTGGGCCCGGTGCAGGCCTGATTTAATAATGTGTTGGGAGCTGGCATTTGCTGCAATCCCTCAGCAGTAGTAAATAGTAGCAAGGAAGATGTGTACCAGACCTAATTTGTCCCTTTTTTCTACTTAGAAAGGCACATTAATATTTAATAGAAGAAAACTAATTCATGCAGATTTGAAAGCAAAATCCATGAAAAGGCACATTAAAAAAGCTGGGTGGGAAATGATTCTGTTTCAGGAATGCCCAGTTTTCCCTCTAAAGGATCTGAAAGTTGTGATTTATGTACATGGAGGCAACTTAGGCCAATTTCACCCACCTGCCTCCTCCTGCAGTTTGGTTCCAGGACTATAAACATCCCTCAGCTCCCCACCCAGGCCTTGTGCCTCTGCCTCCTCCATCTGGTGCTGGAAATTCACCAGTGAAGGCAGGGCCTGATGCTCAGAGTGTTGGGTGGGAATTTGGGAAGGGGATGAGTCTTTCTGTGTCATAAACATCTCTTAGAACAGCTTTGGGTCTGGGTTTAGGGTTCCCATTTCTATTAACTACAGAACAGGTGTAGGAAAACTGGATGGTTGGATCCCTTAAGAAAGGATCGCGTGTGATGGGACTGACCTGGGTGGGAAACAATATTCCCCCATCCAAGGCAGGCCCTGGGAAAGAGCAAGGTGTGTGCCATACCATTCTCATTCTCCTTTTGGTAGCTTTCTCCCTGGGGATCCTCGGTGGCCAACCCCTCCTACTGCACTTCCCACCTGGATTGATTCTGTGACACCCCAGAGAAAGATGATCTATGCCTAGGCCTTTTGCAGCTTCTCCACACCCATCAAAACGTACCAATTTGACATCCTATCAGTGCAGGAGCCCACTCTTGGCATCCCACAGTGACGGTTGCCAACTATCCACTCTGCATATTCACAACTCATGGGTGCCACATCCAAGAAAGCACCTTTGTTTTTTTTTACCAAGAGCCCTTCAGAGACCAGACCTTGCCTTCAAAGGCTGGTTCTACAGGTGGGACTTCAGGCACAGTGGCATATTAGCAGAAGTAGCGGTCAGAGCTTTTATGCCCCTTAAGTTCTATCATGTCCAGGGGTCTGACCCTGCTTCTTTAAAACATATGCTGCAATGAGTCTCCACCGAGGACCCCTACGCCCTCTCCTCTCATGTCACACTAGCTTCTCTGCCACACCAGTGTCACTGTCTTTCTGCACCCTAAAAATCACCTTCAAAAAGTGCCCCCACTTCTACAGCTCGAGACTGTGCCAACTTGTTTGGATGACGACAGGACAAGGGAGTTTTGAAAGCAGACAGGTGGGCCCTACCAGCCCCTTTGCTACAGAGCAAATCTGCTAGGCAGAGGGCAAAAACTCAACCCCCGGGGCACAGTTGGTGTAGTGTGTAGTGTTTTCCCAGGCCGGGAGAGGTAATTCCCAAGCCACACCAGCAGGTTTTCATTTAGCCCAATTTTCCCTCATTTCCTCTAAAATCATTACTGCAATGATTTAATGTTCAGGGCTGAGAACAACACATCTTCTCCTTTCTGCCTCTCTTACCACGACCTGCCTCCCTGGGGCTGTAACAGAGACTTCAGCATGGCGGGCCAGAATCATTTAATAAACGTAAAGCAACATGGTCTTGCAGGGCAAATGTGTGACGACATTTTTTCCACGTAAATAATGTAATTTTGTGAGGAAGGGATGTAGGGCTTTGTATTTTCTATGAATAGGCCTATTATGAGCTGCACCTGACCAAGGATCACTTTAGAATTGTTCTTTCCTGAGCTTTCGACTTGGCAAATATTTCCTGATGCTCAATCACCATAAGCCACATTTTGTGTCACTGTGAATTTGCTCAAAGTAAGTTCTATCCACTTCCTTGGATTCTGCTTGGAAAGACCCCTCAGCAAAGATTTGGCTATTGAAGAGCTTTTTGTTGTTGTTGCTGTTGTTGTAAATCTACTGGGATGTGGAGGAAATGGCTTGGGGAGGTAGGGTGGGATTTAGCAAGAAAGGAAAAAGTCAGAATCCCAAAGAGTTTTTGCCACTAAAGCAAGCTTATTTAGAACTTGCTTATTTTCTTAAAACCAACAGGAAAGAAAAAATTGCGCTCACGCAGTGGGCTGTTCTCCAACGAGAGGCCCAGTGGAATAATTTGCAGGGAGACTAGGTCAGCTCAGCCTGCCTCTGCCTCCAAGAAAAATACTCAGGAGAAAGCTACAACTTCTCCAGGAGGCAATATCAGCAGGTAACCACGGATGGAAACTGAGTATTAATTATCCCTTCCTGTGTTTTATATTTTCAGATTTTACAGACATTGGAAAGCCAGACATTGATAAAAATGACAGGAAATAATCTTAGTCAATTAAATTGCCACAATGTCAGGCCTAACATCTGTTCTATGAACCCTGCAGAAACGTGTGGCATTAATATTTAATAAAAAAAATAGCCCTGGTTTGGACTCAAGAGCCATTTCACACGGTTCTCCCAGGACATTTGCTTCAGATCTTATAACCTTATAGAATTTAAATACACATGTCTCTCCCCTGAGCCACGCTCCTCCTTAGGATTCAGAGGCCAGCTCAGAAGAAGCTTTGCCTTTACTCTTACTGGACCACACGATGTCCGGTCCTACTGCATTTCCCACCAGTTTCTGCTCAATGAAGGCAGCGGCCACAGGATGGATCTCTATTCATCTAAATAGAGAGGCACATGTGAGGGGACAGTAAGCTCTGTATCCCAGAGTTCAGCCCCACCAGCTGCTCCTTGTCCCTGTGGTCCAACTGTCTTCCTCCAGGAAATGCTGGGTCCACTGGGGGTGTCTCTCTAGCTACCGTTTTCGATAATATCGAGCCAATGGGAGGTGGCCCTGAAATGGTCCCAGTGTTCCTGGGCACCTGTCACTAATGTGACTTTGCTGTTCTTGGGACTCGCCATTGCCATTTCCTTTGAGAACCTTGAGTATCTCAAGTGGGGGCTCTAAGAAAAATCCACTGAGAAGGCCTATGCCCCTCTCCTTCAACAGTGCTGTCACCTTTTCCGCCCTTCTTTCTTACCTGGAATTTATATTACTGGGCAACCAGAGAGTCCACTCTATGCTACCCCATAGCAACCCCAGAGTGAGTGCAAGTATTTTTCCTTTTCTCCAACAGGCCTCTGTGAAAATTCTTTCTCCAGAAACCAGTTCCCCTCCCCGTCCTTTACAGTCAACTGTCTCCCAGAATCTAAGCAATAGGTTTAACTCAAGATTAGGAAGGTG
Organism: Myotis myotis; assembly: GCF_014108235.1. Classification (NCBI taxonomy): domain Eukaryota; kingdom Metazoa; phylum Chordata; class Mammalia; order Chiroptera; family Vespertilionidae; genus Myotis; species Myotis myotis. The sequence continues at coordinate 15,281,151 of NW_023416318.1, read as the reverse complement.
GGATAGGAATTGGCAAGTCCATCCTCTTGGAACAAAACCAAAGCTTCCTTTACACAAAGTTTGGGTAGAGAGGAGGGGCAAGGTACATAACTGATTAGAGACTGGTGCCACTGAGAAGATGAAAATGATGCTATCTCAGGTTCAGATCTCATCAGAGGCATTGGGGTGGGGCCTAAGTCTCATTCTTTTTTCCTCCTCGATTCTGACCAATTGAGCCAATTCGCCCAAGGATCATGAGTAAAAGGGGTATCAACGCATCAGTTTTATTATTTATTATTATTTTATTATTTATTACTACTATCCAAATAATCATCCCCAAAGAATGAGCTCTCTGATAAAGCTGGATGGAGAGACACACCTTGGGCTTGGCATACAAGGTAGAGTTTCCTTCTCCATCTGAAAATCTTGTCCTTGAGAAATGTGTGTAAGGAGATTGGAGTCTAGAGAACCCATCCTAACACATAGCTCAATAACAGGCAGAGATGCCAGGGCAGGGAGAGACTGGAGTCTGATGACTACATAGAGACAGGAAGTACATGTGCCCACCATGCCACACTGAACAATGACCTTTAATAGCCTCATGGATGTCAGTCCTTTCAGCAACCCAATTAACTACCCCAATCATGGAATGGAGCGAGTGGAATAGTAAAAATCCCATATTCCCTGCTTATATGAAATAGAGAAGTCTCTTTTTGGTAAGTGTGAGGAGGGAAAGAAGAGCTCTACTCTAATATGATTCAAGGAAAGCCAGGCACCAGAATTCCTAAGGTTGTATAAGGTTTGGTTAGAAAGAGAAAGGCTATCCAAGTCTTGGTATGACACCAGGTTCTGGAATAATACCAAGACAGAAGGAACTAATCTCTTTATAATCTAAGAACATTCTGGAGCCATAATAATTCACCTCTGGACGGGAAAGAGGAAGGGGGACCCTGGGAGAAGCCACACCCTAGAATGGATCCCTATGCTTCCTTCCTCCTGCCAGGCCACCACAGCAAGGAAGCATCTGGCAAAGACAAGATGGCTGGAATCCTTTCTCTTCAATAACAGAGTGGTGACTGCTCGTGTGAGGTCATTGAAAACCTAAATCCAGCCACATCCCAGAAAATGAATAAACTTCTTCCTTTTGCATGAAAATCAAATAATAGGCTCTGGGGTAAGTGGTAAAATGTGTTCTTCTGAGTTCATGTAGTGCATCAGATTATAATTGACGTTATTATACTACACAGATTCATGAAAACTAGCCAAATGAATGCCAAGTAAGAAGGTCATTTGCTTTAGTTCCTTGAATTTTGATAAATAACTTTAAGAGTCATCATTTAAAAGTGGAATCTTTCTGCAGAGATAGCATGGGACTGTGTTAAAAACTCTTTAAGTGTTGCCAAAACCGGTTTGGCTCAGTGGATAGAGCGTCGGCCTGCGGACTGAGGGGTCCCGGGTTCGATGCCGGTCAAGGGCATGTGCCTGGGTTGCGGGCATATCCCCAGTGGGAGATGTGCAGGAGGCAGCTGATCGATGTTTCTCTCTCATCGATGTTTCTGGCTCTCTATCTCTCTCCCTTCCTCTCTGTGAAAAATCAATAAAATATATTAAAAAAAAAAAAACTCTTTAAGTGTCACTGGGCATAACGGTTCACTGAAAGTCCTAAATCCTCCACAAATTTCAGTCTACTCCTTGGGATCCTCTGATGTTGACATTCCATCCATTCTTTTGTCTTAATGCATAAAGTGAGGAATATCTGAATTTAATAGGATTTTGCTTTCTCCCTCATATTTCAACACAATGGCAGAAAATCCATTCCAAATTCTCCCAGGAAGCCAAGCAGGTACGCAGCTGCCAACACAAGGGCTTGGCATCTTAATGTAGGTCTGTCACTATTTTTGTGGTGATCAAGGTTCCGAAGTTAGCATCAAAATCAGCTTTGTTATCAAACCCTGTTTTCCCTATTACCTTACAGCATTTAATATCAATAATTCTTTATGTTAGTTTCAGGTTGATTTTTGTTTTGCCTAAAGTCCTAAATCTTTAGCCTCAGGTTTCTCAGCCACAGCTTCTCCCAACCAAGAAGATAAGGATCCTTACACACTCATAACAGCTAACATCATTGAGTGCTTCCTGTGTCTGAGTCACGGGGTTACATCCTTTACATCAGTCATCTCATTTAATCCCCACAACTGTCTGATGACAAATATTATACTCACTTTGCTGATGAAAAAATTGAGGCAAGTAAGGGACAAGATGCCTGCCTAAGATCACACTAAAACTATAATAGAGGCAGGACTAGAACTCAGACCCCCTCAAGGCCTGAACTATAGTCTAAAGCCATGCACAATCTTATATCCATCAGCACCTGCAGGTGCCCCAGGTAATCATCAGCCCAGACTAAGGAGGCTTTCAAGTCTTAACATATCAGTGTTGATTTTCTCAGGAACTACACCCAGGTGCTCAGCAGAAGCTAGGAGAAACTTGAAAAGGACTCAGAATTTACTTCTTTTTCAAAGAAAGAAAAATCAAAGGGAAAGATGGTAGCAGAAGGCTCTATTTCTTCGCTCCTTGAAGGGAAACCATAAAACTGGCTGTCATAAAATGTTTTTCTCAGGTGAAGCCTGGATTGCACGGGAAGGATGCAGTTTCTCCAGTCATGCCAATGAAATGTGCACTTCCTGGAATTCCTTGCAAGAGGCCAGCAAGAAAGAGCTAGGTTTCTATGGACCCTACCGTCTACCACTAGAGTTAGTGGTGATTACTCACTCTCGCATTTGTAGAGCATTTTGTCTTTTCAAAAACAGTTGCCCATTTCATCTCTATAGCCTTCCTGCAAAATGTATAGCAGGAAGTTTCAACCCATTTCACAGATGAGAGAATGCCAAGTCAGATGTTGATTTGCTCAAGGTCACTTCTCACAGAGGATTGTGACTGGATGTAAGAAGTCTCAGAATATGATAAGCTAAAAGAATTGTCTCCTTAACTTTTCTCATTCCCCCTTTCGTGGCATTAGGGATTAGGGACAACTTCAGGCAAATGTTAAAAGAGTTTGTTTGTATCCAGACATCTTCCACTTCTCTTCCCTTTATATCCTTATTAGTGTCTCTCTCCTCTGGGGTCTCTGGCCTTAAGTCACCCTCAGCTTCCCATGCAGGAATCTGCCCAGGTCTGTTCAACTCTCACAGTACTCCCCAATCCAAGTTCTATTGCTTCCTTCCTATCAATCAAAATAATAAGTTCTTCAGAGACAAGGGAGCCAAGCTTAGTGTTTAGAGGAAAGGAATCTAGAAGAATTAACTCACAGTGAGGCGTGGATGTTTTTTAGATTCCAACATTTTCAAAACTTGAGGCATTTTTTAGAAAATAGAACTGGTTAGCTCTCAGGAATCTCTATTTGTTCAACTAATCAAACTTCACTGAATTAAAATGAAGAAATTCCGGTAATAAACTGAAACTCTTAAGTGGGGTGGTTACCCTTAAACAGTATGATCTTTCTGGGAATCTAGAATAGGAAATGATCATGATTTCTTCCTTTCTTTCTCCCATTTCCAGACTCAGGTATGTTAAAAACTGTAAATGACAACTCCCATGAAATAACACTGTGGAACTGGTGAAGAATAAGACCCACAAAGAATTCAAAGCTCAGAGTTTATAAGCCAGACTGTTCTTTAGCACTCCAGCACTCCCTGGGATAAGACATACTAATGACAAAACAGGGAAATGTCAAGTAGATTACCACAGCCATAGCTAAACACTCCTGAAAAATAGGAAGAAAAAAATATATAGTATACACATTTCTGTACTTCAATAAGAAGAAACTAGATACCTAAAACATTTTCTAAATAATACCTTTAAATGTTAACTAATTCATTTTTCTAAATAGGCTGTCTATATTTCTCGGTTTTATAATTCCATGTAATTTCCAGTTCAACCAGTCTGCCAAAACTAAAGCAGCTGGCCAGGAGATCATTTTTAAGGTTAATAATCTGCAGATGGATATATTTTTCCCCTCCAAGCCTCAGAAACACTTTAGGATGTTAGCGTGTGAAAACAAAATGAAGGAGAGCAGATTGACCCGTATACTCAGGAGAAAATTAAGCAAACTAATTCACGAGGGGAGTAGCAATTATAGCTTCCGTTTATTGAATGACACCATATGCCATGTGCTGAACATGTATATCTCATTTAATCATCACAATATTGTATAGCAAGTGCTATTATGTTCACATTACAACAAATAAACAGGAACTCAAGTAATTTGCCCAAGGTCATATGATTAACTCAAGATTAGAATCCAGGTTTGTCTGATTCTGAAAGCCCAAACTCTACTATTGTACCAACTAGAAGTCTGTAAACTATTGGTTCTCTAGACATATTCTCAAGGGTCCAAAATAATCATCCATGAGAATTTTGGAAACATTTTCTCTTTGACTAAGAAGATGGTAGACTGCAGGGTGTGCCAACTCAGAAGAACCTAGCTCTGGCACTCGGGACAAACCCACTACAAGCAGTTTCACTGGGTGGAGCCTGACTTCCCAGGAACCACTTAGAAATGCTGATTAGCAATAAACATGGTAACAAATGCACAACAAATACTTCTTGTCCTAATTCAAGCAATAATTGGATTAGATATCCACTTAAGGCAGATTTAACTAATAATGCAGCACTAACCCTTTCCTTCAATGAATAAGACAATTAATAGAGTGAGTAGGAGATAACTCATTAACATGGGCATTTGAGTATTGTTTCATGCAGAGTTTGGGCTAGGAGAAAGGTCCAATTATCCTGAACTAGCCTCAAGTTTTTAAAGTAATTTTCTACAGCATTCTTTTTTTTTGCAACCAGGCTTTCTCTGCATTAAAAATTGCTAAAATCAAAATAGAGTAACAAATAAAATGTAGTACTGAACTTGATACTGTTTTTCAACTACTAAACATAGTGCACACAATTTTATTTTGACAACATATTATCAATCACAAATTGTACTTAGCCTTTCTATGTGATTTTATTTTATTTTATTTTATTTTGGTTTTGGGGTTACATAAAAGCTGTAAATGAAGAGAATTTTTCCTCAATTTCATGTATATACTTACCTAAAACAATTATTAAATAAAATGGTCTAAGAGTCTTTTTATTCTTTGAGAAGGGTTCTGAGCATTCTCCAGTTTGAGAAACACAGGTGTTAGTCACATTCTCCGTCAGACATGTTCATAAGAAGAAACTAACCAAGGGGAGTATTGTTGTCAGGATAAACTAGGCTTTACTATAATGATGACTAAATCCTGAAATCTCTATGGCTAACAAAGCAATTATTTATTCCTCATTCGAGTCCCTGTTTGAGGCAATGAGGCAGTTCTCATTATTTCTGCTCCAGCGGTGACTCAGGGCACCACGCTGCTTCCATTGGACACTCTGCCACCTCAGAGTCTTCTCTGCTGCTGCCCCCTCCCCCACCAGACCAGGAGAGCAAACATGAAGAATTCACACCTTTGCCAGTTTTCAAACAGTCATGGGATGTCAAGTACAGCATTAAGAATACAGTCAATAATGTGATAATAGCTATGTGTGGTGTCAGATGGGCACTAGACTTATCAGAGTGATCACTTTGGAAGTTATATAAATGTCTAATCGCTATGTTGTACACCCAAAACTAATTTAATAGTGTATGTCAACTATAATTGAAAACAAATTTAAATGTAAAAAAAAGAATTCACACCTTATAATTGTCTCAGAGAAGAAGTGGCACCCATCACTTGTGCTCTTACCCCACTGGATAGAAATACTCGTATGGTCTTACATTAGAGCAAGGAAAGCTGAGAAGTACAGGGGCACATAGGAAACATTTGGAAATCACAAACTTTCTCCGCCACAATAAGAAATCAGAGAAGAAAAAAAAACAAGGCTGAAATTGTAATATGGATTCTTTATTAAATAGTATTTCACTTATAAAATTTGATTTATGCACCTTTCCAGAACATATCTGATATATTAAAATATATTGATTCACTAAATATTATTTGACTGCCTATGATGTCCCTGTCACTGAGGATGTAGGCATTAATCAAAAAGAAGTTGAAAGAACATCACTATTATCTAGTAACTCACATGTAAAGATGTGTGGAGACAAAATGGTGTTAACTTTAATCTTCAAATGCATTGCTCCCTTGCACTACCCCAAGCTCCTGTTCTTTGGAAAGGACTTCTCGGAGGTAAAGAACTAAGAAAAAGATAAGCTAAAATGGATTAGATTTACATGAAGTAAAGTCTACCCTTATGGCTGATTGATTAGAAGTTTATATAAGCCTGACTAGTGTGGCTCAGTGGTTGAGCATTGACCTATGAACCAGCAGGTCCTGGTTCAATTCCCGGTCAGGGCACATACCTGGGTTACGGGCTCGATCCCCAGTAGGGTGTGCAGGAGGCAGCCAATCAATGATTCTTTCTCATCATTGGTGTTTCTATCTCTCTCTCCCTCCCTCTCCCTTCCATTCTGAAATTAATAAATATATAATTTTTAAAGCTTATGTAAAATGTCATGATTAGTCAAAATTTGCTGGAAATGCAGAAGAAACAAGATGTTCTTTTTTTATTTTTTAAAATATATATTTTATTTATTTTTTACAGAGAGGAAGGGAGTGGGATAGAGAGTTAGAAACATTGATCAGCTGCCTCCTGCACACCCCTACTGGGTATATGCCTGAAACCAAGGTACATGCCCTTGACGGGAATCGAACCTGGGACCCTTGAGTCCGCAGGCTGATGCTCTATCCATTGAGCCATACCATTTAGGGCAAAACAAGATGTTCTTAACAAAAGACTGCTCCGGGAGAAGGAGCCAGGGGGTCCAGACTCCCATAACCACCATCACACACCAAGCCAGGTGAGTGATCTCAGTCCCACAGGCATCAGCTGCCTTTGTCTGTGCAATGGAGATAACGCTGCCTTGCCTTCCCTCCTGACAGTGGGCAGTGGGCTGTAGTATCGCAGGAAGATATCACCTGGAGGCGATTCAGGTGAGTTACTGGGAGACAGTCAGTTTTGAGCTGAGACTAATTATACTTCAGCTGGCTGCCAGCATGCTTTTCCCCTTCCTCAGAGTAAGACAACCCTCACTGTCTTACACGATCAGATTGGAGGCACATTCAGAAAGTAGACAAGGTGACCTCATCCTCCCCCTTTCTGTGTCCTTTGAGCGGCCCCTCCTGCCTCCCTCTTCAAGACACACAGCATTGCCCTTTCCTCTCTGGGTTTCCTTTTAGCACATCCTCCATCCAGGAAGGAGTTGAGAAATCCATGTTCTTACTAAACAGTGTGACAGATACAAAATAAATTCGTACTAAGCTCCTACGATGTGCCAGGTAACATGCTGGGTGCTGACTTATAAGGTTGAGTAACATATAACCCTGCACTTAAGAAGTTCACGGTGCTCGGAGAGTCAAAAGTAAAAATGTTTCTCCTCTAGGAAAAACCTAGAAAAGAGCAAAGAGGAGGCTGTATAAGCTCATCGCGGGGACCAAGCTTCCCTTTAGGCATGATGGATGAGTAGGAACAGAGTAAGAAACTACTCCTGGATAAATTTATACTCACACAGAGCAAATTCTTGGGATAAATGCCTAATTGTGTAACTCCAGGGCTCTGAATATCACGATGAACTGGTATTTGAAGAGACACAGATGGTCTTTCTGAAAATCCTAAATCAGGTGTTTCCTACAGAAGACCCTGTGAACCACCTTCATCAGAATTCCCGGGGCAGCGTGTTCTGCTGCTAGGCCCAGTCCCACAGTTACTAAATCCAAATCTCAAAGAGACAGAACTCTCTAAGCCAGTGGTTCTCAGCCTTGGCTGCACGTTAGAATCACCTGGGAATCTTTTTAAAATCCTGATTCCTGGGCCTCATCCTCCGGAAATTCTGTTTCTTTGTGATGGGGTGAGACCACAACATTAGTAACAAAGAAAGAGAATTTCTGGAGGATGAGGCCCAGAAATCAGGATTTTAAAAAGATTCCCAGGTGATTCTAATGTGCAGCCAAGGCTGAGAACCACTGCTCTCAGCCATTCTTGTGTTCACTAAAACTTGAGAATTGATGCCTAAAATCATACCTTGTGAGCCACAACCCACTGTTTGGATAGACCAGATGCAACTAATCCTACCTGTTTATTGGAATAACAGGATTTTTTGTTTTGCTTTGTTCTGTTTTAATATTGACTCCCAGGTTCCACCCCTGGAGGTGTTGATGTTATTGACCAAGTATGGGGAGTTTTCAAAAGCTCCCCACCAACAAATTCTTACGTGAAGCAACGATTAAGTTCTCAGTCTATTAAGACAGTCCCTGCTCAGAATCACTTTCACCTTCTGTAGTAATTTCGTTGTTTGCATGAACCAGTGAAGTCTCCCAGCACTCATCGTCAACACTGTGTGACTTGTGACTCTAGTAACTGTGTGACTCCAACTCTGAGGCAGTGAAATCAGCTAAAATTCACTTGAAGAAAAGCAGTTTGCCGAAACCGGTTTGGCTCAGTGGATGGAGCGTTGGCCTGCAGACTGAAAGGTCCCAGGTTCGATTCCGGTCAGGGGCATGTACCTGGGTTGCGGGCATATCCCCAGTAGGAGATGTGCAGGAGGCAGCTGATCGATGTTTCTCTCTCATCGATGTTTCTAACTCTCTATCTCTCTCCCTTCCTCTCTGTAAAAAATCAATAAAATATATTTAAAAAATAAATAAATAAATAAATAAATAAATAAATAAATAAATAAATAAATAAATAAAAAAGAAAAGCAGTTAGTAAATTCACAGGTTGTGGTTTTGATGAGCTTTATCTCCACAGGATTCTTAATTTCAGCAGGAACTACAGCTGACATTTACTTTTTAAAAAATACACAGGATAGCTGCTAAAACATAACCAATGAACACTTTGCATTTCTTTCTGTACCTCCCCCCAAATCAAGCTAAAAACACAGTAAAGGAATAAACTCACAGGGAGAAAAGAGAAATGGAGAAGACAACAGTGGAGGAGAGATGCCAGCACATTTTGGAAAATGTTGAGAGCATGGAGAAATCAGCTGAGAACCCAGAGTAGCAAATGCCCATGGAGGGGATGCAAGAGAAGTGTCATCTAAGCACAGAGACATCTAGTTACGTGGTACCCTTTACGTGCAGGAGACAGACTGTGTCGAAGAGTAAAGGCAAGCGTAGAATCTGTAAGAGAGGGGAGAGAAAAAGAGGAAAAAGTATTACAGAGAACCTAGCAACAGTGAACCTTGTTAGCACATTTTGGGGAGCAAATTGATAGCTGGCCGCCAGGCAAGAGGTAAAACTGGACCAGCCCTGCTAAGTTACTCCACATAATAATTTAGGTTTTATATCCTATGGCGATTAGGTTATTTGAAATAATTACAGTGGGTAGGGGCTCTCCAGAAAATTCTGAGCTTTCGCTGTGGAGTACCTGTGACTGCCTCTGAGGGGTGCCTTAAATGTAGCTCCATCCGTTTAGTGACATCAGATCCACCCCCATGTTCCTCCACAGAGTTTCTCAGAAGTAAGTAAATTTCTTCAGAAGAACTAAGAAAGAGGCTTGCCACTAGAAAAAAAAGTAAAAAATGTTCTTAATAGATTCAGTTAGACTCCCAGATCCTCCCCATCATCCTTCGGTTTGGTGCCTGCGAATTGCTCAGTGATGTGGCCAGACTCTCCACATGGACTTTGGAAATGAAATCAGAATTTTACTCTTATATATAAGTTTTGATTTACAATAAAAGGTACTGGTAGGAGAGGAAATGTGTGTGTGTGTGTGTGTGTGTGTGTGTACGAAAGGGCAGAGGGTCTGTAAGATACTCAAATCTTTATGTTAGTAGGAAGTCAATAGGTAATGTTTACATTTGAAAAATAAAAAAAAATAGCATATAAGGTATCATTTATAAATATGGTCATAAATACGTACCAGCAGTGACAGCAAAACAACTAAAGCACTTTCCTCCGGGAAATGGGACTTGATGACAGGCCTGGGGGAGGGATCTGCTGCTCTTTATGCTGAGTCTTGCATGACCTTTTGGCTTTTAAAATCATGTGCATGCTTCACAGGAGAGAAGCATATCTTAAAATCTTTACAGTGAGTACTTTGAGGTGAAGAGATCATTTTATTTAATTATGGTTGTATATTTTCTAAGTATGTATTATTTTGTAATTACAAAATAATATAAGTTCATATTATTAAATATTTTAAACAAATAGAGATATAACAAGACCATATATGCCTGGTACACATATGGACACATATATGCACATGTATACATGTATATATACACAAATACTTTATTTTTTCTCTCTCGCATGTGTTTGAATGTTTATTAAAACAAACTTAAAGTTTGGGCATATTTGTCCAAAGAACTCCATTTTCTTTGCACACTTTCTCCTGACATTCGAAGATACATGCAAAGGGGGAGAGCATCAGAAACAGGTACCTCTCCTGGGGGAGATGCCTGTCCCTCACCATGGCTGAACTCACAGCTGCACTAGCAGCGGCCGATTGTGAATCCTCTCCTCTCCCCCTCCCACCCCACTAAGACATGAACTGCAAAGTCCCCTTGATGCCTTTTACTGCCTCTAGCGGTCGCCAACCTTTGAGATCTCATGGATCACCAATGGTCCATGGACCACCAGTTGGCGACCACTGGAGTCCATGGATCAGGGGGAACAACTGGAAATCAAAACATTTGAAATGAGCCCCTTAAGAGTCCAATTCAGAGGCTCTTAGAACAAGTTAGGTAGGTAGATAGATGGCAGATTGATGATAGGTAGGTAGATAGATGATGATGATAGATAGATAGATAGATAGATAGATAGATAGATAGATAGATAGATAGAGGTAGAGCTATAGATATGCCCCCTTTGTCTGAGAACTGACTCCATATATGTTTCCCACTGTTCTGGGAGAAGAGAGAACACTCATACCTTGGCCTCTCCTTCCCAAATATGTCTCTGGTTGTTCGTGAGAGAGATTGATCATTTTACTAAGGTGATGAGCATCCACTCCAGAGGTGGGGGAGGGGGACATGAATTGTTTGGAGTTGGTTTCAGCATTCATCATTTCCCAAGCAAGTCACCCACACTCCTGGTTCTGGGGCAGAAGAGGCACTGTGAGCAGAACGTGGTGTTAACACCCATCATGGGATGGCTTGTCTGGATGAGTACCAGCCGTACAAAGATGTCTTCCAGCAATGTTCAGAACAGTGCACGTGGGTGGCAGGGAGGAGTGGCTGGTTTTGTGGACCGCTGAAAGCTTGAGATAGGTCACTCTAGGATGGTGGTTCAGAGGACCGGCTCAGGCTGCTGCTGAATGGGTCCCAGCACTCACCTTCTGTACCTGAACAATCTCAGTGTTTTAAAGTCCAATTTCCGAGTTTGCAAAACTTGCCGAATGGAATGGTTTCAGGATTGAATGTGCAAATGTACCTGAAGTGCATCAACGTTGCCTGACATGTCAAAACTATGCAACAGGTGTTATTATCTTTATTATCTTTTATCTAAATCTATTGAGTTGTCCTAGCATATGCACAAGTTCTGCGTGCAGGTCTGAGAGGGAGGCAGCCCAGGTATTACCAACTTCATTTTACAGACAAGGAGACCAGGGTTCATACAAGTATGTGAGTTGCCTGGCTTTGCACATAGTGAAGACAGAACTTAGCCCCAGAGCTTCCCAATCTCCTGTCACACCCTTTCCTGAGCCTGAAGAAGCACCTGCACTCTAACTCCACACATCATGATGTTGTTATCAAAATCTCGTGCTGGTCTATAGTGAAACTAAAATCACTGAGGAGCATTTCACTGACTAGGGGGTGGGCTGCTGACAAGGCTGAGTGCTGGATTATGGTCCAAAGGCAGGCAAACAGGAGCTGGGCCCAACTCTGACCAAGTAGCCTTGGGCAAGTGATTTACCCTCTCTGGGCCTTGGGCTCCTAATCTGTCAATCAAGGGGGTTAGGCTAGAAGTCCCCAGCCAATCAGCTCCGAAATGTATGGTTCTTTAACCTATTTTTCTTCTTTAAACAACTTGGTCTTGGAAGGACAGATTTTCCCAGAAAAGATACATCATCAAACCCAGACTGCTCTTGCAGGCTTCGACAGGCAGCATGCTGGGAGTACTGAGCTCTGCCCCAAATAGGATCCCTGGTTATCCAAGGAAAGCACCAGAGGCCATAATTCAGAAAGCCAAATCTCAACAGCCAGATGGCATCTCTCTCTAACCCTGGACAGTTTTCCCATTCACTCTCAGAGGATCTGAAAGAGACTTAGGAATCAATCCAGCCCTCTCATTTCACAGATCAGAGAACAGAGACAACAGGAAGTTCAATGCCTCACCCAAAGATGACACAGTGAATTAGCAACAGAGATGCGACTCGAACCCAGGGTTCCAGGCTCCTCGCCCACGTGCTTTGTGCCATGGTGCGCTTTCTTCTCCAGGTTTAGCAAATCCACATCAATGGTTCAGATGTCTCCGCGCCAGGAGACAAGCCGTGTAGGGATCAAAGCGTATCTGCGAAGCTAATGACAGTCTAATTCACTATTGGCAGAAACGTGGGAGATTTGGGGGAGAAAATTGCAACAGACTGTTACAGACCGTTCCGCAGCACATTGTTGAAAAGAAAAAACACCTCTTAGATCACAAAGCATCCTTGGGAGGGGGAGCCAACAACCCCAGCTCACTTCACGTTCAGTTCCTTTGGAGAGCCGGTGGGTCCAAATACACATCTGCTTCCAGGCTGGAGAAATGATAGCCAGGGCTCCACTGGACGCATAATAAATTTATTTTTTCAAAAGCAGAGTTAAGAGCTTAACTGGATAAACTACAAAATCGAGTGAGCATGATGCAATCAACCCCTTCATGTTCCAAAAAACAGCCACGGTCCCTGACATCTAGATAGCTATCTTTCCAGACTTCTCCCCGCCTTGCCAGCTGTCATCCGAGTTTAAACTCACTTCTTGCAAAAAGAACACAGCAGTATTCTTACTTCATTGACTGAACAAGTTTTTACTGACCACTTTCTAGATGCCAGGGACTATGCTAAATCATCTTAGGGGCTAATTCTATTAGCTAGGAGCTAGTTGACTCATTCTAGTTTTGGACCAATTATCAAGTCCACTCTAAAGAGCTGCTGGCCAAGTTCAAACACAATTCAGGTGTAGAGATCCACAAACAGCCCAAGCCCCAAACCAAAGCCCCTTTTCCTCTCTGGTTACAACGCTTTATTCTCAAGGATCCTTAAAGGTGACATGATACATATTTTTAAAAACATTATAATCTTCTGTATAAGTTATATGAACAGTATAAATGTATAATGTGTATATGCACATACACATATATATTATATGAATCGATTAAAATTGCGATTTCAGGTTCTTTCCTCATTTAACTCCCATTATGAAAATATTAAATGCACACAAAAGAAGACAGAATTGTATAATGAAGCTCCATGTACCTATCGTCCAGATTCAACAGTTATCCACATTTTTCCTTTGTTGTCTCTTCTATTCTTAATTTTAAAATTTTTAAATGATGCGTTGCTAAGTGATGCCCTAATCTAGGATAACTATACATTTTCCATTGGCCCCGGACAGTCACAGAATGGTTCTATGCATCAACTAATACTTACTAATAAATTTTAGAGCCTATTTCATGTTCAAAAGTGACCTGGTTTGGATGGTAAGTTCTGTGGTCACCTTAACTATAGGCAACATTGCTAGTTTGAGGCACTTAAGAAAGTATTTGTGTCTTATACAATTGCTTTTTACAAATAGCATATGCTTGGGAACTACAATTCACAGACTTCCTTGCTAAATGCCACCACTGGAAGAACTTGACATAGACTTGGAGGGCAGAAGAGCAAGAAAATCCTTATTCCCCAGCTGCAGCAGGCACATGGGCATTGCAAAGTGGCAGGTGGCAAATGTGGACGTTTGCCTATGGTTTTCAGAGCGATATAGGTGGCAGCTTCCTGCAATTCCTAAACTTTCTGAATTTCTTAGAGGTGGCCATACCTCTATTCCTGACTTCACTTTTACATAGGCGACCAATTCACTGCCTGAGGCCTCTTCCTTCTTGAAATACCTACAGTGGGTTCCATTTTCCTGATGAAACACTGACTGAAGCTGTTGAAGAATGAACCCCCACCTCTTGAGTTCCCGCAGGCTCTGAGTGCTGCCTCCAGGGGATCATTAGCACACAAGACCCCCCATGTTTTGACCACCATCCCCTCCGCCACCCCAACCTCAGCCACTTCAGCCATATCAACAGTTGAGAACTTGCCAGACACCACGCTGGTTTTCATTTCCACATCTTTTCATGCTCACCCATTTCTTCTTCTCCTTAACCCACTGCCCTTGGCTAACTTCAACTTCTTGTACGAAAGCTGGGTCCTTCCTTCTTGAGAACATTCTCTCTGACCCCTCACGCAGCTGGTTGTGTGTCCCTCCTCTGCGCTCCTGCAGCAATCCAGTATCTCACAGTGAACTTACGTTCTTAAGTGTACGCTTCCATACACTCACAAATATGTTTTAAATATGCATTCTGTCCTCCTGGAGTACAGAAACCTTGTTCTATACCCCCAGTGCCTAACAGAATTTGATCCATATTAGGCACGCATAAAATACTTGGGAAATAAACACATGAATGAGTAGTTCCTCACCAGCTTCAACAGTTTGAAGATAATGAATTCTGCATCTAAAAGGAACAAGGTCATCTCCGTGTGTCTAAGGAGCCCATGTCTAGAGCTCTTTAGACCCACATTGCCCAATATGTGTGTCCACTACCCCATATTTTAAATTCAGTTTCTCAATCACACTGACCACATTTCAAGTGCTCAGAACGCATGCATGGCTAATGGCTACCATACTGGAGAGCACAGATACAGGACATTTGCACTATTACAGAAAGTTCAATCGGACAGTGCTGGTTTCTACTGTGGAACAGAAGGACCATCTTAAGAGGCAGAGCTAGTAAAAGTCTTCTCATCGGGATGCACTTGGAGATGACACATTTTTACAGGCAGAGCAGGGACAAAATGGCCAGCCAGAACGCTCAGAGATAAGCAAGCACTGGAGGTGGGGTTGAACCAAGAGGATGAGACTTCCAATGGGAGCTGACATTTATTGGGCGGTTAATGCATAGAAGCCACTGCCATAAGCACTTTACACATACCTTGTTTAAGAAAATAACTTTATGAGTAAGTACAAATTCACTATCCCTTACCTACAATTCCAAAATCTGAAAAGCCCTAAAAACTACCTAGTTTTTGGAATAAATTTGCCACAAACTCACTAGGTAATAAAATCTGACCTGAATTTCAATGGCTGTAAGCCTATCCCTAATCTTTATTTAGTGCAAGCGCTCATCTATTTTGCTTATAATGGATTACTAATAGGTTATAAGATGTTAATAAAAATATTAATAGGTTACAGGATACCATCAGATCTTACCCTTGCTGGGGTGGTAGGGAGGGTTAATGTAAAATAGGGTATATGAATTAGTTTACTTTTCTAAGATATGAAAGCATTTGAATTCTAAATTACAGCTAGCCCCAAGGCTTTCAGATAAGCAATTATGGACCTGGATTTTTGTTTTGTATTTTATAAAACTTGAAGCAGTTAAAGTACTTGCCCCAAATCACACAGACAGTAAATGGGAAGCAGAGGTTGAACTTATACACTCTCTGCCCAAAGCCCAACTCCTAACCACTAGTTACTATCGCCTCCCCCAGCTGTTGTTGAAATACACAGCGAATCCATACGGTTAGCCTCTGCTCCACATATACACATGAGGCCAAGCCACACAACCTGCAATTAGAGTAAAACTGCCTGTTCCAGAGAGTTCCTCAGGACCCTAACCAGCCCCATAGCTGCAATCCCACTTGACTACATGCAAATCACAGTGGCTTCATATACATGGAGAAATATCTATCTAGTGTCTGTAGTGTTTCAAAGGAAACTGGATCTTGATCTCGAGTTCTCCAATAAATTACAGTCATTAACATGTTCGGGACCAGCTATTTAATTCAAAATGCCTCAGGGCAGGGGGTCCTCAACAAGAGAGAAACAATGGAAACATTCGCCATCAAGAAGCTCAGTTTCTTTCATCACAGCGAGAGCCGAGACTCTCTCCTGCTAAGAGAGGCCCACACAGTTTCCTCTTCCCAGCCCCGCTGAGAAGGAGGACACCCTGGGGAGCTGGAGGCCTGGCTGCCAGCTTCCAGAGGGCAGCCTCCAGGGCCACATCAAACCACTGGCATGGAGTCAGCCGCCACACCAGTGCCATGGCTCCCGGGCAGAGCGACGGGAGAGGCATCCAGGCATCCCCCGGTTTTGTTAAGAAACCATCCCAGAGCAGAGGAAGAGCACCAGTCACTGTAGCAATATTTTGCAGCCTGGATAACTATCTAGAATTGTTTCCTTAGTTAAGGGGCTTGGGGTGCAGTTCTTCTTAGGGATCGTTGGTTAAGATTTAACACAGGAGACTGTGGTCAATTGTCATTTGTAAGAGCCAGTGGATTCATTCCCCTTCTCTTTGATGGGGAATCAGAAGCTGTTACAGTGAGCTTATGACATGCTGTCCAAAACGCTCACTTAGGCAAGTTTGTTTCCAAATTCTCAGCCAGTGAGGCTCTGAGACAAAAATGGGGAGGAAAAAGCCATTGTTAGGAGGTTTAACACATGGATCTGGGTGAGGCTGGTCAGGCGTGAACTAGCCTTTCTCACTACTTCTATTTTAGGCTCCTAACGCTGAGCATAGAGTAGCCTAGTGCACCCTGACACCTATTTCCTGTAAAGACATTAGAGAAGGCTTTTCGTCCACACTTGTTTTAGAACAAGGATCTGCTCTTGTGGCCCGAACAAGGAGCAAAGCTGCCTGATCCCCGCTCAAGCAGAGATTAGCACCATACGCCCAGGTAGAGTGCTGCTGCCTCCCTCCATCTGGAATGTTCTTTATGTTCTTTACCCCAAAAAGCACAGTGAAAACTCACAAATCACTCATGTACATGCCCTTGAGTCCTTCATGGAGGGAAATGACTTCAAAAGATTAGATCCGTTGATCATTCAGGAAGCCATTAGTTCCAGATGAACACAAATTCTCCATTCCCCACGGAAAGTGCAGGCACGGCGTGCAGATATCGCCATGATTAATTCCAGGGAGAGGGGCTACATTCCTCACCTGGAAAGACAGTCCTCTGAAGGTCCCCAGAACTCAGTCCTGCATAATTCTGTGGGTCACCACTGTTGGTGACTGTACCCGGGTCAGGCGAAGGGACAGCCTCAGGACAGAAACCCAACGTCCCTAGGGTAACTCATGCCTGACCGGGGGTGTTATCCCAGTCAAGGCAGATTTAACAAAAACTAAAAGAAACACATTTGCAGCCAATAAGCAGTCTCTCTTCTGTGTACAGAAAGTTTGAGCCCCTGCTCCATGCTAAGGTCACAAAAGAGAACTTAGAAGAGACTTACAGTGTGTGTCTTCTAAGTCTCTGGCCTAAAGAGCTCCTCACCATCTTTTCTGGTAACACCCAGGCCAAGGGCCGAAAGCAATGGTTTGGAAATGTGCAGCCCATGGTCCTCACTGTAACAGTTTCAAACGGTGACATGTAGATCGTGCCTATAGGTAGGAGTCAGAATCTGCTGAGGAATAATGACAAATCTTTTAAGGCCTCTGGGTCTCAAGGTCCTCATCATACACAAGTTCTGTTTGATGAAGAGCATGAACTCTGGAGCCACAATTATCAGGCTCCAATCTTGACCTTACCACTTATTTAGTGACCTTGGACTTAGGAAAGCACCTGGCTCAGAGTTACTGCTATATACAGATTGCTACTATTGTTATGGGTAAGCTGAGAATTAAAACATTGGCCCTTCCTATAGTAGAGGGTAGTAACAAGGGGCAAACAAGGTAAGACTTTAAAAAAAAAAAAAATTTTAAAAGAGTAGAAAAAATACTATGCAAGCAAATTCCCTATGATTTTTTTCAGCGAATGTGGTATTTCATTGATTCTAACGCACTTTTTTTACCACATTAATATTTCTGAAATTGGATGCAACTTACAATTGATGGGGTGACATAATTAATTTGGCATTTTTATTTCTAGTGATATATAAAATGATGTCAAAATATCTTTTATTCAATGAAATATGATAGTACATTTTCAAGAAACACAACTCAATTGGTTGTTATTGCTGGATTCACATCTCCAATCCTGCTGATGATAATGATTTTATTTATTCTCCAGATGCCTTCTTTTTTATTTCAAGCTAATTTGGTCTATGAGTACTGAACTATGAGGCAGAAACTACCATAGGGGTGGTGGAGTTGGGTGGGACTTGATAAAATGACCAAAACAATCTCATCTACAGAAAAACACGTAAAAGAAAGCCAGGACATTTATGAAGAGTAGTCCTGAAATACAGCCAGGTATGAATTATGGGATAAAAACAGCATTTCAAACTCACAGGGGAAAAAATGAACTTATGGATTAATAAACTGGCTGAAGACAAAAAGACTTAAAGGAGGAGAGAAGACGTAGAGTTGAAGACCTTCCTTACTACTTACAGTAAAATAAATTCCAAATGTATTTAAATGTGAAAATAAAGCCATAAATTATTTCAACATCAAAAACTTCTTACATACTCACTATGGACAAAGTACTGTAGAGGACAAAGCAAAGTCCCACCTCTCATGACACTTTCCAATGGGTCCAGAATGAGAAGTGCTATGAAAACAAAGAATGGCATAGGAGATATAGAATGACAGGCATTTGCTATCTATATTAATAAAAGGGTAATATGCTAATTAGACTGGACATCTTCCAGTCGACCTTCTGGATATCCTTCTGGACAAAGCCATGGTGGCAGGGCTGAGGCAGAGGCGGTTAGGGGTGATCAGGCTGACAGGGGAGAGAAGTTAGGGAGATCAGGGGAGAGCAGTTAGGGGGATCAGGCCAGCAGGCAGGTGAGTGGTTAGGAGCCAGCAGTCCTGGATTGCGAGAGGGATGTCCCAGATTGGAGAGGGTGCAGACCAGGCTGAGGGACCCTTTCCCTCCCCTCCCCCCGCCCCCCCTCGTGCATGAATTTCATGCACCGGGCCTCTAGTTTTACTTATAAGGCCTTCCTTTGGTATATAAATGCACTAGAAGAAACATTTTTAAAAATAACGTTGGAGTATAACAGACATTCCTAAATATCACAAAAATGTATAGGCACTACAAAGCAAAGCATTAATAAATTTAATTTTATTTATAATTTAAATTTCTGAATAGGAAAAAGTCTATGGATGAATGGCAACCTGGGGTGGGGGAGGAGATCTGGATGCAACATTAAGGGCAGATTTTCTTATAAGTATGCATTTGTTTCACAATTTCCAAAATCCAGTTTAAGAAAGGAGAAACTGGATTCCAGCTCTGCTACCGAGTGGTTTTGTGACCCTGGATAAGTCGCCAGCACCCCAAGGCTAGAACTCTGCTTCTGTTATCAGAGAGAGCTGGACGAGCTGGGGCCTGGGTCCTTCCGACTCCAACACTGTGCAGCTGTCTGCAAATCTCCAGGTCTGCAAAGAGAGCGCAGGAAAAAGGCGCATGGAAAGAAACTGAAATCTCATAGACGATACAAGGTAGATTAAGAGACAGGTTGCTTTGCTTGAATTCCTAAACAATTGCACTACAGAAATACCAAGTGAGACTTCTCGTTTATAGCTTAAACATTTTTAAAGAACCCTTCTGGGTGAAAAGTAACACGGAATCACATTATTAGCCAGTTCACAACCAACAAATTGTTAAAGGTATCCCTCCTATTAGGGAGAGAAATAAAGGGTCATTCAGGGGCTACCTTCCCCAGAGTGAAAATTAAATTCCAGTAAATCTGGAAGGAGGGCGGCATGTCCACTGAGTGAACCCAACACCTACCAAACCACAGAGGAAGTGAAAGCGGAGGGGGTTTTCCACCCAGAGCGGTGGGGAAATGAGGTCCTGGTAGGATTGCTGTGCACAGCCCTGCCCGGCTTCCCACGGAGCCTGCTTCACGGCCCCGGTGACTCGGGGGGACCTGAGTGCGGATGTGGACGGGCCCCACCTGACTCCTCATGTTTCCACCATCTCCAGTCCTCTGCTTAACCCAGACTATGTCACTTTCCACTGCCAAGCTTATCTGCAAACCTCAGACTGTCGGAAACCCTCTCTTCCCACTGCTCCCAGCCTCTCTAACCCATGACGTGGTTCCCACCGCCCTGGGGGCTCCCTGAGGCTGCTTCCCCAACTCAGCCCCGCGGTTCCAGAACAGTGGCACGTCCATAAAACACAGCGGCCTGTGATTCAGGTTTCATTCAGCTCTTGAGGAAATCTTTTGCCTTGGACAGTTAGAAAAGGAAACAGAGCGAAGAAATAAAACGGCAGCTCATTAGACCTGAAGCAGAGCATTGAGCCGAACCACACTAGGAAAGTTGCTGCGGGCTCTCAGCAGCCTGCGGGCTCTAGGAAAAGCAGCGCTTCTCCGAATGCTGTCAGCGGCATGGAGGTGAGGGGCTGGCGGTCCAATCCAAGCGCGAGGCTGTGAAACTAGGCCAGAATGAAATGCTTCTAAGGGTGTGAGGCCCTTACCTGACCACGTTCCAACCCCATGGACTGCCTGGCCCACCTGAGGCTGCTTGACAATCCCAACTGGCCTTCCTCCAAGAGCTTCTTCCTTGCAAGGAGGCAGGCTTTGGGGAAATGGCCTTCAAACAGATAGCATTAAGGGTGTCTTCCTCACAGGGGTCGCACTCCGTGCTTTGGTGCACATTGTCCTATCCCAAGGGGTTCAAGGGTTTCCAGGTGTGCCCAGAAGGAGCGGGTCTGCTGAGACCTTCTGAGAGTTGGCAGAGAATCCTCTGAAATGAGGTTCCTGTTTTCCAAGCTGGGGCTTGGAGCAAGAGGAGTCCCCCAGCTCGGGGCTCCTTCCGTGGGGATCTTTTTCAAATGCTGGCCCTGTACCCTGGCGAGGTAGCTCTGGTGGTTGGAGCATCATCCCGATAGACCAAGGTTGCAGGTTTGATTCCCCCGTCAGGTCCCATACAAGAATCCGCCAATGAGTGCATAGAAGGTGGAACAAAAGATCCATGTCTTTCTCTCTCCCTTCCTCCCTCTCTCTAAAATCAACAAATAAGCTTGTTGTTGTTGTTTTTTTGTTTTTTGGGTTTTTTTATGCAGACCCTGGTTCTGCAGGTCTGAGTGGGTGAGATTCTGCATTTCTTACAAGTTTCTGGACCACTCTGGGCAGCCAGGCCCCGGCTCGTGGAAGAGGAGATGCCACCTCCAGTTGGTCACCCCAGCCCTAGCTCTGGTGGCAAGGGGCGTGGCTTCTGGAGATGGCCAGCGCTGTCGAGGGATCCTCCAAGTGGAAACAGTCAGCCCCCTGCCCTTTCCCAGTTCAATCCCCTGAGGAGATTTTTCTTTTTTAATAAACCCAGTGGTTAACAACTAGCTTGTTAGTTGAGGGCCTGAGGGACGCAGAGGGAGGCTTATGCTCTCCTGCTCAGTTCATTAACTAGAGTAACAACCAATTTCAAGGTGATTATTGCTATTATAAGCTCTGATCAATTTTTTTTAAACATGTTTCTAGGTTTTGAAGCTAAAGCGGGCACATTAGAGCAAGGAGAGCAGCTGTGTTGAGAATTAGTCATATCCCTAGATTAATATCTGATCTCTCCATCAAAGTGAGCACAGGACACGTTTAGTTAGGGTTCTAATTGTACCTCCAATAAACCTCCACCACAGTGAAATATGAGCGCCCATAATTTTTAGTTTCAGCTTCCTATACATAATCCATCTGACTGGATGGTCTCGAGCAAAGGCAGTTAAAGCAATTTGTTTCACTTATACAAAGGAATAAATCAGTGCTTAATTATGTGAGGTTTATTATTAACAGTGCTGGCAATCGGACCATATGCCATGACTTCATCTTTTCACATCAAGAAAAAATATGAGAATAGACCGATTGCTTTTATGATGCCTTTCCCCACTCCAGAGCGGCGCCCGGGGAGGAAGGTGGCACGCAATGTGACCCAGTGAGGGAAGGAAGGGGATGGGGCGCTCACTGCCTTGAGAGACAGCAGCGGGCCTGGGGTGCATGCAGAATGGTCAGTGAATAGTTGCCATCCAGCAGGGGCCGGGACACTTCACACCATCCTAAGTACCACTTCTCATCATGAAAACAAGCCCATCAAATCTTTTTCTACAAGATCTCAGTGCCTTTTCTAAACCAGCAATCAATCACCAGCATGCGACAGAAGTCAGAGCCAGATTTGGCGTCTGAGATATGGGCCTAAATCCCTGCTCTAGCTCTTATTCACTGTGAGTTGAGTAAGTGATCTATCCCCTCTTGGTTCCAATTCCCTTAGCTGAAGAATCGGGATATTGTTGCCTTCCATCTAGGGCAAGGGTCCTCAAACTTTTTAAACAGGGGGCCAGTTCACTGTCCCTCAGAACGTTGGAGGGCCGGACTATAGTTTAAAAAAAAACTATGAACAAATTCCTATGCACACTGCACATATCTTATTTTGAAGTAAAAAAACAAAACGGGAACAAATACAATATTTGTATTTGCATGTGGCCCGCAGGCCGTAGTTTGAGGACCCCTGATCTAGGGTCACAGGAGGACGAGACAGAATAGATAGATAACACCTGGCCCATATTCAGTGCATAGTAAAAGGTGGCTCTCACTATGGGAATCCCTGTGCTCGGCAGAAATTGCGGACCTGAGCTTAATCATGTCCACATCCTGTTATCCTTGGTGAACTGATGACACCAATAGCAGTATTTCAAGTTGTGCTTTTACTCTCTTGCCTTTGATGTCTATTTCCAGCATCCAGGGCCAATTTCCACTCCTCTTTAGTTTGCTGTGTGTCTCAAAGCAGATGAGTGAACCTCTCTGAGTTCTATTTATACAAGTCCTTTTTCTTGCCTGCATCGCACAGAAGGCTGGGAGGCTCTGAATTTATAGAGAAAGGGTGTTAAAGCCTTTGGGATCAGAACTGAGAGCAGGAAGGCTTGCTCAGGAAATGCCTCACACAGGCTTCTGGAACTCCTGCTGTGGCTGATGGATGGTTGCCCAGTCAGTGCTAATGGGTAGACACTTCACAGGTCTTCCTCAGTGAAAGAATCCAGTTGCAGCTCCCTGGCTAAAATATGCCCTTGCAGGTCAGAGTGGCCAATGGTTTGCTGTGGTTATTGTTAAAGGAGCTTTCCAGAAAGCCTCCTTGGGGGAGGGATACACAGCAGGCATGTCCTCCTTTTGCCCTTGATTCCCTACCTAGGCATGGAAGTGGTGATGACTAGAACTCCAGCAGTCATACTGGACCATGATGCAGCTCTGGGTACAGAGACACATGCAAGGATGGAGGAACAGGAAGATGGAAAGAACTGGGACCCTATGGTGCCATGGAGTTGTCATATTAGCCTGGACTAAGTCTCTGGACTTTTTAGTACATGAGAGAAAAAAGCCCTCATAACTTATATGAGCTACTTGTTATTTCTGACCTATGTTACTAATGGCCAAATGAAGTTCAATTTTGCATTTTTACACACACACCCAACAGACTCTCACCCTGGAAGAACTGAGCTCCAGATTTGTGCTAAAAATGCAAAGGGCTGAGCTTGCTCCAACACCAAGTTATTAATAAACCAGGATTCTTCTCATAGATGGCTGCAAGTGTGGATGTTCTTCCAAGGAGAAGGATTTATTTAACTCCGTAATACTCTGGACTTGTAAGCAGCACCCAAAGACACACCTTCCTCAGGGTCTCTAGCTTAATTGGGTCCACGTTCTGAAGCTTATGAAGTCACCAGTGCTAAATAGCTCTGCTTTTCATCCCTCACCAAGGCAGCCTTAAACTTTTTACTAGACACCGCAGCAAAATAAAATGTTCTTGAAAACATTAAAGGTTGATGAACTGGTTTGGATTTTCTCCAAACCTCTAGACTTTCTCTCCTCCCCACAGATCTAAAACAAAGTCCAGTCACTTTGAAATGAAGGTATTTGATTTGGGGCCACTGCACATTGATTTATCTCGCAGAAGGTGCTTGCAGTCTTCAAGCCAGAGCAAAGATCTTCCATCTCACTCTACCGCCCCTTTGGTGTGGTGCTCTGGTGCTTGGCTGCCAGATTGAATATACTGTCCCATTTCTTGCTCCCATGAACAGGCCACTAAGACGGCCTGACTTGAGACAATAACCATTCAGCACTGGAGAAATATGTAAGTCAAAGGAAATCCAAATTTAGTTAGTTTCCCTCACCATATCATACTTTAGGTAACGAAAGTAGAGAGAGAAAAAACAGACGGAATCCATCTGAACTTTAATGAGGCATTCAATCCCAGTCCACACAACATTTCCACATTGTCTTAACTTCACTTATCTTACAGCACTGATAAAACATAGATAGACCAACACTTAACAGATAGAAATTCATTGTTTGACAACCTTCAAGACGGATCACAGGCTGGCCTCCTGGGACCTGGTGTTATTTAAAATAACTTTATTAAATAATAAAAAGAATAACTGTAAGTACATGGGCAGATGCAAGAGCTGAGTGGAATTGTTCCTGTCTGAAAAAAAAAAGGTAAAATTTAAAATGTCTCTATTTGATTAGAGAAAATGGTTCATTTGAACACAGATTGACACGTAACAGAGAAAAGCACAAAGGAATCCAAACACAATATAAGGGCCATTCTAAGTACCACTGCCAAGAAAACGCGGTTGAAGAGAGAGGCAAAGGAGACCAGTAGCTGCTCTGAATTCTCCAATGACAAATGAACTGTGTTAAATGAACTCTAGCAGCTGGCTAGAAATCTTTTCCCCAACCAAGTTAACAGGTGAATATTCTGTTTGACATCTAGCGCACACCCCGAAAGCTCGTGGTTCTGAATCTGGGGTCCAATGATCCAGAATTTCACTTCCTGGCTCTAGAAAACCAAATGGCGATTAGTGGGGCCAGTAGACCACTAGTACGGAGATCCCAGTCCTGCCTTCCACAGTCTCCAGCGGAGATTCAACGAGGCGTGCATTTGCACAGCAAAGTAGATTTCTTCTAAGCAGTTAATTAAACTCTTTTGAAAAAGTGATCAGGAGCAGAGCTGATACATTCAACCCAAATTGGAGCATTAATTAATCAGAGCAATAGGCTTCAGCTCAAAAGTACAAACCAAAAAACTTACAATGCCTGCCTTCTCACATATATTCACGTGCGCATGCACACACACTTTAGTTAATTACCCAACTCTAGTCTTACATTTCCTCTTAAATAGGGTGAAAAGGGACTTGGAACCTGAAAATATGAATGTGAGAGAAGCCAGATCTTAGTCCAATTTGCCCCGGAAGGAGTGGAGAGAACCTGATGACCTCTGCTTCCCAGGGTGAATTCATTTCCAGGTCAGGTTAACATCTTGTTGTCTAGTGTGTTTTTTTATATTATGAGTTCAGTAAATTAATAGCTCCTGCCTTTACTTGGGAATCTCAAAGTACAATTTCCTCTATATTCATCTCTGTGCTCCTTACAACACACTAGATTTCCCCAAACTGTAATAATACGCTCAGAAATGACAGCAATATTTCAGATGATTTATTTTGTAGCACTTGATCCTTAGCCCTCCCCCTCACACACAAACACACCAGGTCTTAACAAACTATATAGAAAATGGGCAAAATAGGAAGTCAATTTTTTAATACTCTTTTGCTCTGGATTAAAAAATACATATGAAATATTTGAAATGATATAAAAGAAGAAAAAATAATCTCCTTGATCAAAAATTTAGACCCTAGTAGCATTTTAGTGTCTCTTTTTCCAGTCATTTTAGAAAAGGTATCTCATAGGTGATTTTTAGAAAAGAAATGTGTACCATTTTATTGCCCACTTTTTCACTAGGGAATACAGATTGAACATTTTTCCATGACATTAAATATTTTTCTACAAAGTTATTTTGAGTGACTGGAAAATATTCTATCAAATTTCTTACCATTCAGATGGAAGTAAAAATATTATTTTAAGCCATCCTCTATTTTTTGTTGCTGTTGTTAATATTCACCCAAAGATATCTTTCCATTGATTTTTTTTAGAGAGAGAGAGTGGAAGGAATGGGGAAAGACAGAGTAACATAGATGTGAGAGAGACACATCTATTGGTTGCCTCTGCATGTGTCCTCACTGGAGCCCAGGATGGAGCCTGCAACCCAGGCATCTGCCCTTGACCGGAATCTAACCCAGGACCCTCAGTCCTCAGGCTGATGCTTATCCACTGAGTCACACTGGCTAGGGCAACCCATCTTCTATCATTGAGTATTCAGATTATTTCTAATTTCTTGCTGTTAGGGACACTGTTTCCATGCCTGTCTTTAGACGCAAGTCATTGCTCCCATTCAGTATAATTTTTCTGAGACAAATTACTAGATGTAGAGTTGTTGCAACCAAGGGTGTGAACAAATTTAAAGCATTGACACATGTTGCCAAAGTGCCCTACAGATAAGTTCTACCAATTTCCTTCTTTCAAACCTATCCTTCTTTCATTTATTTTTATAAAGTCTTTCTCTGCCTCATATCATCATTTATTATATTCATCCACTTTTCCTCCCATCATACTTACTGGTTTGTGTTTCGCCTTTGTTTATAGCCTGCATATTTAATCCATCTGAAATTTATTTTGCCATCATGAGGAGAACGTTCTTTCTGACCCACTCTAAGTGGTTATTTGTGAGTCCAGTTTACTCCACTGATTCACTATGCAGTCACTAATTTATTTATACAGCATTATATTTGGGCTATAACTAGAATAATGATTAAAAGTGTGGGTTTTGGAGTCAGACAGGCCTGATTCAAATTCATCCCTCCTGCCCCTGTGACCTCAGGTCCATTACCCAACCTACTAAAGCTTCAATTTTCTCACCTGCAAAGCACTTAGCAAAGGACTTTGCATGTATTAAGTGCTCAATAAATATCAAACATTAGCAACGTTTTCAATAAGATCTCAGAATGACCCCCCCAAATTCTACATCTGCATTGGATTTGTTGTCACCCTAACACTGAAAATAGTTTGGACAATTTCCACAACAGTCTGAACTAGTGAGGCAACTTTCCTCACATCAGCCATGCTGCACAGAACGCAGTGACAGCTCGAGGGGAGCCAAAGTCACTGCATTTCTCCACAAAGCTCCTGGCCTCCCTTCCTCCTCCTGTCTGTCAGTATGAGCCACCTCAGGCTGACAGCAGAGCAAGAGGGATTCGCAACTACAGATCAACACCTCGGCTCTCCCCACCTAAAAACACAGTCTCTGTTCCAGCCTCCTCCCTACCTGGAGAAGATCACTTGTTTTACTCCATGACTTAAAGTATTTATTTTTCTTTAGGGAAGAACTAGTGTCGCTACACTTGGAGACCTGGATAGCTTAGACTTGAGAAAAGGGAAGTGAGGGAGAGAACTCTAGTAATATACTAAGAGAGTTTTCAATGGTTGTGTAATTAATTCAATAAGCTGTCCCAATCTCAAATGATTTCTAAAGACAAAAATGACAATAATAATAATAATAACCTGGCAAAAAAAGCCAAGCAGCTAAATCTGAGGCATAAATCTTGGTTATGGAGCTCCCCACCTCTCTCTTAAATCATTACACTCCACTCTAATATTTCCTCTGCGCAGAGGTGAGAGGCAGCTTCATATATAGTGGAAAGAACCCAGGACTTGGAGTTAGACTTAGCTGGGTTTGAAGAATCTCAATTCCAATGCTCAGCAGCTTTGTGAACCTGAGCAAAAGAATGGGTTTGCTCATCTGTGAAATGGAGACAAAGCTGCTGACCTCAAAGAATTACAGTGAGGCTCAAATCCCCTAACACAGAAGATGCTCATGAATGGTAAGACTTACTCCTATAATCATTGGCACTTCTGTGTACATATTATCTTTTCTATATTGTGTTAGTTAAGGTCCTAGGATCTGAGAGCTGGAGGGACATAGATTCAATCATCCGACTCTTCATTCTGCACATGAGGAATTGAGAACCACCACAGAGGTCCAAAGACATTTTTAAGACACACAGTCAGATAACCACCAACCCCCATCACCTGTCTTCTAGCCTAGTTCAGTTCAGCATTAATTTTGTGTCTACTATATGCCATATGATGGAGGAAGGTACAAAATGAAGAAGAAGACAGTCTTTTCCCTTGATCAGCTCAAACTCCAATTCCACTCTGGGCATCCACTCTCCCCCATTATATCATAAAATCTTCAACTAGGAAGACTGTGTCTGCTACCACTTCTAGAGCCCATAGGAGCCAAAGTTCCATGGTGCATATAACAGGTACAAACACATTTTGGAAAGAACTGAGATACACCTTTATTTTCATGTCATATCTGCTCTGGATGGATAAAATCATTTCCCCAAGTAACGCAGTTCTCACACTACAACTTGCCTTATTCCCTAGGGCGCCGTTCTCTCCTTAGCCTCAATCCAGCCCCACAGAGTAAGAGAATCAGAATCCAGGGCCCCCAGGCCTCTCATGGCACCGTCTCTTCTCTGTCTCTCCGACAACCTAGAAAAATGCAGCAGAGAATGTGGGGCAGCCCACTCTCTGAATAACAGGCAAGAGCTGCTTGCGTGCATTCCCCACACTGGGTGCCAGTGGCATGAGGGCATTATCATTCAGCACTTGGCTTCATTATCTCTTCGTTCTGAGCCTTCACAGTTCCATCACTTTTACCCATCAAGCCTCA
Source organism: Myotis myotis (assembly GCF_014108235.1). Taxonomy (NCBI): domain Eukaryota; kingdom Metazoa; phylum Chordata; class Mammalia; order Chiroptera; family Vespertilionidae; genus Myotis; species Myotis myotis. The sequence goes on along the minus strand of NW_023416318.1, from coordinate 15,252,415 downwards.
GATTTCCTATCTAGGCCTCTGCTTACAATGTCTCCATGTCTGCTGCACTATCAACTAACGCCTGCAAAGAATTCTCTAGAAGCCAGCCAGGTTTTCCTGGCCAAGTACCCTGGGGTCCAAGTGGCTTCTTCATTTTGGCAGATGGTGCCCATGACTTCCCATGTCTTCCAGTCAGCTTCAAGGCGATTGCAGGCCACTTCCAAATTGCTTACTCCCCATGTGCATATTCCCATCTCCTTCCTCTGGCTAGAGTTGAGAGAGCCAGTGAGTGAGGTCTCTCTGCCTCTGAAGAGAATCTACCTCTGCACATAGACATAATTTGATGCCTCTCTCTGGGATATATATAGGGAGTTATTGAGCCAAGAGTTTATTATCGAGCTTAGCATGAATATACAGTGAGGAGAGTTGAGTGCAAAACCAAATGTTCCAAGTGTTCCTAATTCCATGTGTTTTGAAGTGCCTGAAGCAGGAATTTTATGGAAGAGGGAGAAAGACTCTTCCCTGGTGGTAAATTAAGGCTACATCTCTTTAGCTTTGGATCACGATCAGGCCCTGAGCAGTCAACTAATCCCATTTTCTCTTTATTTTCTAATTGCATTCTTACCAACCAGGCTGAGCCTTGTTTTCATTGTAGAGAAAGCCTTGCTAAAAAGCTTCTCTGTTCTCAGGCTCCCTCCAAAACATGTCTTGGCTTCCCAGGGTAATGAACTCTTTTATAATGAACGCCTCGCTTTAATGCACGCTCTCTTTGGTTTCCAGGAACTGCCTTATAATTACACGGCTCGGTATTGCATGTCAGAGGTTTGCTTCGCCTTTAATATTTTATGAAGAAATTCATATTTTGACAGTAAAAATATTTAACCCAGAGGACCTGAAACCCAGACTATTATTTTGTAAAGTAGCCATCGAGCTGCACACTGGTGCGCCCCCGGCTTCCCCAGTGCATACTCACACTCTTTGATACTCTCTGAGCAGAACCAACCACATGCTGTCCAGATGGAAACCTGGCTGTATCATTACATTATATTGAAATAACCCAATACCACCTGTTTCTGTTGGGGCTCCTGCCAACATTTTCCCATAAAACATTTATTTTGCTAATATTTTAGTTGGTCACCACAGAAGGACACTTGAAGTTAAAGATTTACCATGTGTTGCAGCCACTCAGAGCCAAGAGATGCAAAAAAAAGAAAATAAAATAAAAATAAAAAGGCCTTCGAAACCAGGCAGTGGAGTTCGAGAAGAGCACATGTCTATCTATTGTTTGCAAAGGTGGATGCCTCGCCTAGCATGATGTAATCGCGGGCACGGAGATTTCAAAACAAGGATTTTTTGGTAATCTTCACAGAATGAACTATTCTAGTGTCTTTGGTGCTCATCCTTAAATCATAAAAATATTTTCAGCTTTGTAAGGAGACTTTCCTGCTCCTTGGCAAATTTTACCCCTCCAAAAATGTTGCATTTATGACTATGTTCATAGAGATGGGAAATTAATGTATTTGACATATAGAAACATAGACAAATACTATTTTCATTCCATCAAGAACAGGATGGGGGTGGCATTATATATTAAGAAATGTTCCTGAATGTGATGTTCAATGTCACTAGATGCCCTTGGATGCAGAAGGGATGCTTATCTTCAGGGTCGAGCATCCAATTGGACCCTGTGGTCAAGAGACATAACGTAACCTTAACCAAGTTGTTCAATGTTTTGTTTCTCTTTATCTGTCCTTTGCCACTACATAATCCCTTGGTATAAAAGACAGAATTAAAGCTTGACTCAAACATTGGGAAGCCATTGGAATCATTTGCCAAAGGTGTCACTTAGAACTGCTTGCACCTAGTTGAACCTTTAGAAGAAAGGCCTTTACCATCTACATCCCAGGCCACTGTAGCTGAATCCAGCTTCCCAGCTAGCTTTAACTCACACCATTATTACTATCTTAATTTTCTCCTGCACTCTGAACCCCCTCTAAAAAAAATTAATGGAATTTTGACGGCATATGCTTAATTTCTCCAATCTTCAGATCTCGTGGTGCCTGGAATCTCCATGAGATTTTCCCAGAATCCTGATTCACTGCAACATGGCATTCCTTTCTATTATTGTAATTAGTGATTCAGTTACAAAGGTTAACTGCATGTCCTTTGTCCCCTTCTCCCCCCATTCAATTAGGAGGCTGGCTCTCCCCCTGACCTCTTCTAGATTAACTAATCACTAAAAGCCAGAGGAAAGGAAAAGGATGGTGTTAGCCTGGAGCCCCACTCATGTAATGTGTCCATTTTTCAGCTCACGGAGTTCTTTCACACCACAATGCCCATTTTGCATTGTAAAAGTAATTTATATTTTAGATATTTGTTTTAAAAGTCAACTTGTAACCTGTAATGGCTGTAGCTATAGATTAATAATCACAAGTAAATCAATGTATCTCTCTTGACAGCCCCCATTCATGTTCACATATCCTCCCTGAAGACAGATTATCATATAATTAAGTGGTCCATTTTTCAGCATATATAGGCCGCACAAAAGACAGTGAAACAATGAATTTGGTGTGTGCTTTGGTTCAAAGTAGGAAATACTGAATAATCACCTTTTTTATGAAAGCACTTGATCTTTAAATTGATATTTCCCCCCAACAGATTATAATTATTGTTCAAAGAAGTGCTGAATGCAGCACAGAAAACCTAAAGGTGGCCCGTCTGTTACTCGCTGTTATAGTTTATGTCCAACTGACAATATCAGCTGACAGCCATTGAGAGGGCAGAAAGAATCACGTTTGATTTTCTGCCAACACCAGCCTTGATTTTTTTCACCTTTTCTAAGATCGTGAATCTAAATTCTTAAGAGCAACATAAATTTATAAATATCACTTGTGACTCTGCATCATTCCACTTTCAGAGAATCTCCACCTTCTGGATGGCATGAGCCAGAACGGGTGGTAACTCAGCCTCAAATATTGCGTCTGCTCCCAAATCAGAAAAGTTTCCCTTGAGGAGAGATGCCACATTTAGCCAATAAAAATACAAGATGCCCAGCTAAATTTGAATTTCAGAGATACAAGTATGTCTGATACAGCAAACTGTTCACTGTCTATCTGAAATTCAAATTGAACTGGGCATCCAGGAGTCCATCTGACAACTCTATACCCAAGCACTCAGTCTCTGATTTGCCCTAGTTATCTCTTTTTTCTCCTTCCTCCAAAGGAAAGCATCCAATCTGGACAGCTACAGCAACCAGCTTACACAGGTCGCTGATGGCTGGAAGCTAGGAGGGCTAAGAAGTCAATATCCATCATCCTTTCCGTTGCTTATTTATATTCGGGGCCGATTGGACTGTTTCCCTCTTCATGATTAAACAGCTCTCTTAATCGTTGCCTCAATTCCTGGAATCCTTTATCAAGAGCAAGGACAAACTCTGTCCAGTCTGAACAAGGAAAAATGGGAAACTTATGCTAATATGTAAAAGCTTTTTGTTTACCCTGCCAGCATCTATCAGAGTGTGTGCATTGGGTGGATTAATCATGAGAAATGCTCAAGGAGATGCAATGTTTTTTAATGGCGTCAAACCTGTTCTTTTTGAGCACTGACAATATGCTCTTTCTTCCCCCAAAGTGTCCTTCCTGTGCTTCAAGCTCAGGTCTAGATGCAGGGAGAAGGCTGGAGCTGCCATGGTAGGCAGAGGGCACCACTCCACTTTCAGAGAATCTCAGCCTTCTGGATGGCATGAGGCCAGAGGCTGCAGAGAGGAGACACCCCATGATCAGGCGGTCAACCTGGAGCATCCTGGCTCCATAACAGCAAAATGTCCCCCTCCATCACTGGCCATGCCCCCTTCCTTTCCAAGGCTGGGAAAGGAGATCTTCCAGGCTCTCCCCCTAGCGTCCCCTTCCCTCATGCCATGGGGGGCCACTTGAGACTGAATCTGAAATGATCATTTCTCAGAGGAAAGCAAAGCTAAGGATCCACATTCAAACAGGAAACCAAGAGGGCAGACTGAAAACATGAATCTTTTCTTTATTGCACTATTGAATGGATGAGAATCAATAACAATTTTAAATGTTTCCATTTCACATTTAAAATGTTTTATATTTGTCTATTACTTTAGAGTTAAAAGAGCATGTTCACTTACCTCATTTTATACCACAGGGATTTATTGTTCAAAAGAAACTTAAGAGCACTTTGATCAATCTCTAAAAGGCATGAAATGGTTTTCTTAGCCAAGTGGTTCTCAAAGTGTGGTCCCCAACCAGAAGCAGCACCACCACCCCGGGTCTTGTCAGATATGTACTTTCTCGGGCCCTTTGAAGGGAGATATAAGATAAATAATTGTTCAGGTGATATGAGGACCTGCTGAATCAGAACCTCTGTTGAAACAAGACCCCCAGAGGGTTCCTGTGCACCCTCTAGTTTGAGAACCACTTCCCAGCCTACTAGAAACCTCTAGGATACCCCAAGTACCTCTTCACCATCTGACCCAAACCGTGGCACTTTCAATCACTGTTTGTAGAGTAAACACGTTATTAGCTCTCTTTGCCAATGTTCATATTGGCACTTCAGATTTCTGTGCCAGACTTAAGAACAGATCATTAAGGTAAACGTTTGCTATGTCAAGAAGATGGTCTCCATTTATCACTCTTTACATCCCGTCTCCATGAGACACGCTGCTTCTGTGCATTTCAGAGTATCCCGCCAACCCCTCAAGCCTCCCTTTTGAGACATCCCACACCCCTCCCCATACCCTCTTCAATAAAATGCTGCCCTTTTTCATCTTAACCTCCAGCCTGTATCACTTCCAGCCTCGGTATTCACCCACCCCCACTCTCTCTCTTCAACCTCCATCTTTTTTGTAGTCACCAAAGCTCCTCTCTCATCTACAGCCTCACCCTATGCACCATCCTTCACCCATCACCCTCTATCCATCTCAGAAACTGTAATCTATCTCCTTACCTTCCCACTCCTACCCTGTGCCCGCTTTCTCTCCTTTGCCACATGTTATCCAGACTCTCCACACCTGACTGCCCATCCCATTTCCACTGTCTTCCCGATGGCCCTTGTTCTCTGCCCCCAGCACAGGAATTACCAGCCCAGGCCCATTTCTCTCTCCCCTGCTCTCACATCACTAGTCTTTGGCTTTTATTTCTGCTGTGAGTGAAGTTTCTTTTCTCTGCGGTCACAGTCTTCTCAAACTTCCATATGCATCCCTTTTTATTACCTACCAACCAGTTTACATTTAAAGTAAATGTGAGTAAATACGATAGTTGATTCGAAGAGAGATATAAGATTATTGTTCAGGTGATAGGAGGAAAACCACGAATTGTGGAGGTGGTAACAGAACAGATGCTAATGCAAAACACTGATGCAACAAGAGGGAAGGGCACTGGGGAAGCAGGAGGTGTTAAGTATTGTGAGAAAGTATCCAGGCATAGAGGCAAGCACGTTACTGCAGACCACAATGGGCATGCCCATATGGGAAAAACAAAGATTTTGAACCTTTCTTAGGTCAAAGACCACGTTGAGAATCTAATAAAATCCAATGACAGTGTTTCTTAAAAACATAAGCAACAACAACAACAAAAAACACGTAAATAAGTATAAGTTTGTGTTTATTCCAGGAACTGGGAACCACGCATGAAGCCCAGTAGTGGATGAGGTTCAGAGACCCCGGGGCAAAGAAACATGATAACTTTGGAAGGATAGGAGTGAGTGCTAATCAGAAAAAGATCAATGCCAGCACATGTGAGAGAACTTGGGCTTCATCCTAAGGAATCAAGTAAGACTTTCAGAGGCGAAGTGTATGTTTTCAAATGCCCAGCTTTATTTACTTTAGCACAACGCATGTCCAACGTTGAGTATGATTTTGTAAAACCCATGTTTTTATTTCAGAAACTCTGGGCCAGCAATGTTGGCTTGAGGCCAGAAAGACCAAGTACTAACATATTCTGAATATGATGTCACAGATAGAGTACAGGAAACGATTATCACTGGGCAGATAAAAGGAAAACATCTTAAAAGAGAATATAAACTTCTTAACCTACTCTAGAGGCATCATGGAGAACATTTCTGTGCACCAGAGAAAGAAAACTCAATAATGTGTCTAAGTTGTGGTTTGCATGTGTGGAAGGTTAGAGAAAAAGCCACACCTGGATTGCAAATGTACTGGTCCCATCTACCGAGTGCTAGTCCGCCAATCCAGAACAATCAGGATTTTCATGTTTTCAGTGTGATAGCATCAGTTCACATGCATTCAGACATTGTTAGATGCCGAGCACTTCACATGCATGATCTCATGTAATCCGCTCATTACCTCTGAGGCTGAGACCCGTGCAAATGAGGAGGTGAGGCCCAGAGAGCTTAAGTGAAGAATGGCTTAAGTGAAGAACGGCAGCACATCCTACACCAAGATTAAGTTGAACAGCCTGACCCCAGAGATCCATTCTGGATCCAGAAATGGTTCTCTCTCTCTCTCTCAAGACCAACATGGCTCAAACCAGATCCACACACCATAATTGGATTATGCAGTTGGAATCTGAGAAACAGGAAAGTGCAAATGGTCGAAATAATGAGCACTCATTAAGCTCCTCAAAGAGAACAGCGTGGCTTTCCAAGGCGGCTCCTACAAACATGTTTTGTTGGAAGGCAAGAACTATGAAGTTAGGCAGGACATCAAGGATGTGATGATTGCTTTTAAAGATCGTGGCTGTTTTCCCCCAATAATCGCTCCTCCACTTGTTTTCCCAAAGAGAGTATGGAGGTGCTCACTTATTAAAAAATAAACTTACTCCCCAGTCCACCCCAGAGTGAGATCAAGTGGCCACTATGGGAATGATATGAAAATGGAGTCATTTCCCTGAAATTCCCAAGGGTGCTTTTTTGCTTTTAAGAGCAATGAAATCACTTTATACTGGTAATTTATTATTTCCACCAGTTATTCAAATATTTTGTCTACATGTTGAAAAATTAGCCCTTATTCAAACAAGTTTTTGCTTTTAGAGCAAAAGCATTCTAAGTGTTCAGTAAAACTAGGACTCTAGCAAAAGGATACACAGAAAGATAAATTAAAGACACATGCTCTTCTTTCCCTTAGATGAGGAAACTTAAAATTTTTTTAATAAAAAATAAAAGACTGTGCCTCTCTTCAACAGACATTGGGTTTTACACACTGGACTGGATGCCTAACCTCAAGGACAAAGGTGCATTTCATCGGAACACCACTTGCTTGCCCATTGCCCTGATTTCCATGCTAAATAAGTTCAATCACTTCTGGAAATGGTGACTCAGGCTTGTCTTGCCTTTTTTTTTTTAAATATATTTTATTGATTTTTTACAGAGAAGAAGGGAGAGGGATAGAGAGTTTAGAAACATCGATAAGAGAGAAACATCGATCAGCTGCCTCCTGCACACTCCCTACTGGGGATGTGCCTGCAGCCAAGGTACATGCTCTTAACTGGAATCGAACCTGGGACCCTTGAGTCTGAAGGCCGACGCTCTATCCACTGAGCCAAACTGGTTAGGCGGGCTTATCTTGCTTTATCCCTGGTATTTTTAGCCTCAGACAATAATGGTATGGAAACATAAACTTTATTAAATGTAGGTTGTGGCTGACATTATCAGAATGAACTATAGTTTGTTGTTCAACAGCTATCATGTTACAGATGTTTTCTATGGCCACAGCTGTCATGTTTAACTGGATAATTGTTTGTTTCCCATCCAAGTCATAGATTTGCCATTAGACAAGAAGAAAAGGGACACAGGAAGGGGCAGTAAGGTGCATAAGAGGAGGCTTCCTGACTTTCTGTAGAGAACAAAGTGAGGACATGAGACCAATTATTGTACCCAGAAGTGTAACATTCTCCCTTCTAGAACTTCTGTGCCCTTGGTAAAAGCAGATGCAGACATTACTAAAATTAAGCAGCTTTTCTTCCTGAAAAACAGGGTCAATTATACTTTTTAAGAAAATACCTCTTACTAAACTAAATATTTCCATACTGTCCCCAGCAACCCATCCTTCCATAGGGAAAATTGTGTACAGCAAGCATGTCAAACTTGCAGCCCATGGGCTGCATGCAACCCACAACAAATATTTTTGCAGCCCAGCCAATATAATGGTATATAAGAAAATGTTTTAATAAAAATTTTGTAATTTACAATATCCTGTTATACATAATCCTATATAATAAAAGGGTAATATGCAAATTGACCCTAACAGCAGAACGACTGGGAATGACTGGTCACTATGACACACACTGACCATCAGGGAGCAGATGCTCAGTGCAGGAGATGCCCCCTGGTGTTCAGTGCGCTCCCAAAGGGGGAGCTCTGCTCAGCCACAAGCCAGGCTGATGGCTGCCAGCACAGTGGTGGTGGCGGGAGCCTCTCCCGCCTCCTCAGCAGCACTAAAGATGTCCGACTGTAGCTTAGGCCTGCTCCCTGCTGGCAAGTGGACATCCCCTGAGGGCTGCAGGGCTGCCAGAGGGAGGTCTGACTGCCAGCTTAGGCCCGATCCCCCGGGGAGTGGGCCTAAGCCAGCAGGTGGACATCCTCCAAGGGGTCCCAGACTGTGAGAGGGCACAGGCCAGGCTGAGGGACCTCCCTGAGTGCACAAATTTTTGTGCACTGGGCCTCTAGTTATTAATAACTACATGTTCGCTAATGACTGATTACTATAATCGTGTTGCATTCATTTCCCTTACGCACCTTATGCACAGGTGCACCCTTTCTCTCCACTAAATCTAGCAGCGAATATTTTAGCAGCCGATTGCCACATCATTAGTTTTGGACTGACTTGTTTGGTGTGTGCAACAGGAAATATTTTGCTTTCGGAGAACAAGAAAAATAGTTTTACTTGTGTTACACTTATTAATTTGTGCAGTTATTCAGTGTCTGGTAAGTTAATGTTCAAGAAAAAAATATTAATTTTTATTAAAATGTTCTGTTATTTTATGTTAACAATTACTCATTTATTTCAGCCCTTTGTATTCAGCATGTCTCTATCGAAATAAACCTATGTTTCTATGAAAATTGAAGCTTTTGGTATTTTGTGGCCCACATAAACTTAAACCTTGTTTATTTGACCCATGTTAGCCTTTGAGTTTGGCATGCTTGGTGTAGAAGGAAGAAGAGGTATAGTATGTAACTTCTTCAAAATTGAGGAAGGGTCAGAGAAAACGGGAAAATACTCAAAGAAATAAACTTTGTAAATAAATACAGTAATTCATCCTAACAGCTTCTGAAACCTCACTCAAAGCGTAACTGATGCCTGGAAGCCAGAGTTTCCACGCAGACAGCATTAGCATTCAAGCACACCATCATGTAGGGAATTATTTTCCCTGTCATCTGTTTATCCAAACTACCCTCTGTCTCCAGCACACAGTCAGTGCCCAGTAATTAGCTTCCTAAGAAACAGGAAATCACCTCATAGAGCATCTAGCATAGACATAAGTTCCCATTTTTAGTCATTATCAGGTTTCATATGTGTTAAAGTTATAAAAAATCTGGTTCGGGTCAGCAGGTTTGGTAAGCCAGCCTCATAAAAGAAGTTTGAGGAGAACCTTTGCACTGACCTTTTCTTCACATTTAAATGTCTCTGAGTTTGACAGGAGGTATCAAGAGATTTAGAAAAGGTCATCCCTCTTGCCTGAGTAGTTCAATTCCACTTCTCTACCTGAAGAAAGTAATAAGGGGTGTGAATAAAGATTTATGTGTGGAGATGTTCACCATAGCACTATTTAGACTTACCCATGGACATACACGTCCAGCCACAGGGTCAAGTTTAAGTTAATTTGGGGTCATGGTACAGCCATGCAATAGCATATCAGTGGCCATTACACGTGATGTTTTTAAAAGCTTTTTTAATGGCATAGAAGACATTTCATGATATAATGATAAATGAAAAAAAAGCAGGATACAACACAATTGATACAATATAGTCCTTTCCTATCTATAATAGAAAGAGAAAGAGCTTTAGAAAGACACACATGAAGAGTAAATCAGAAGTTAACCTAACATTTTACAATTGTTAACTGTTCAAATCAGGTTAGACACTCTAATCCTGGGGGAAGCAGCAGTTTCCATTGTATTGATGAAACACGGTCCCAGCCCACCTGCTACCACAGTATGGTCCCTATGTCTTCAAAACTTTGGTGCATTTACCCAAAACCAGTACTTATGATCTGTGTGACCACAGGACCTAATGATGACGAGGACTTGCTCAGGAAGTGAAAGTGGCAAGGGGAGGTAGGGAGAGTCAGACCTCAGCCTGAGTTTGCCATTGACTTGCTCGACAAGTCGCTTAACCCCTTCGAGCCTCCCTGTGTCATTTGCATTACACTAGGTGACTTTTAAGTTTCCTTCCAGCTCTAAAGTCCATGAAATAATTGCCTCTTTCCCTTCCCTACCCATGCTGTCTTAGGAGGTCATCATTGAATGAACTGCATTTGAAATGTGAGAGACTTTGCCCTAGCCAGTTTGGTTCAGTGGATAGAGCATCGGCCACAGACTGAAGGGTCCCAGGTTCAATTCCTGTCAAGAGTACATACCTCGGTTGCAGATTCCATCCCCCCTGCCCTGGTCAGAGTGCGTGCAGGAGGCAACCAATCAGTGTCCCTCTCTCACATCGATGTTTCTCTCTCTGTCTCTCTGCCTCCCTTTCACTCTCTAAAAATCAATGGAAAAATATCCTTGGGTAAAGATTAACAAAAAAAAGTAAAAAATAAAATGTGAGTGACCTTAATTGTTCCTGAGGGAAGGAATGACTGTCCAATAAACTCTAAAGAACAAGAGAAGCCAACCACAAACACTTTGGCCATAAACAGTCATCTTCCACCTGTCCCCTGGCTTCTGAACCTAAACCAGGAGATCTGCCTAGAGTTTTGCTCTTCGCATAAGCGGTGATTTTTAACAGACAGTATTCACTTCTACCACAAGGGAAACCAGATGTGTCCTTGAGAACAGAGACCCTCAGCCTTTTCTAGGACACATTTACCTTTGAGAACCTGCAGAAAATGTTGACTTCTCCTCAGGAATACGCTCTTTCATATCAAATTTTTGCTGACCATTCCATGGAGTCACAGACAGCCTAACATCCTTAGTGGCCCTTGGATGCAAGATTAAAAATCTCTGGTAAGAAAAATACTGACTTATTCAACAGAATCCCAGACAATTTTAAAGGATGCTTCCTTTTCAAAATCTCGACAACTAGAAATAATCCATGCAACTAAGGATTATTAACCCCTGCAGGCCTTGTGACTTGGGAGAAAGGAAAGGCAGAGGTATAGCATAGTAGGACAGCCTTGGAGTAAACAAGTGTCAGGACTGCAATGAGGAGAGTAGGATCCGGGAACTACCCCCTGCTCCAGAGCCCATTTACAACTCATAAAGCTACAGCCATCACCATGGCAACCTTACCCTCGAGGAGAGTTATAACCACCATGCATTAAGTGCTTATAATGTCCCATGCATTATCTCACTTCATCCTTGCCACAACTCTCTGTGGCACTATTGCATTTTCATGGTACTCCACATCTCTCCATTACAAATGAGGAAACTGAGGGTCAGGAAGGTTAAGAAGCTTTGACTAATACACACAACCAGCAAATATCAGGAGCAAATTTCACACCAGCTCTGCCTGGCCCTATTGTCCCACCTAAGCCTAACCATTACCAAGCCAGTCTCCTTGCTTAGCCTGGTCACTGGCTTGAGTTAGTTTCTTAGGAAACAAACACACACAAAAAGTTATGTTAAAACAGATCAGCCTGAACCATAAAACCGAAGCCTTCTTTAAAAACTCTCTTAGCCATTAGAGTTGAGGAAGTTACCCTGGTCACAATACTATGCACTATTAGTCGATGTGCGTCAGTTCCCCCACTACCTTCACCTGTGGTGTTATGTCTCTCTCTCAGCCCAGAGAATGCACAGCAGAATAATGGTGGAAACCAAAGTGAGACCTCTTCCATGGGTGTAGTGGGGACAGAGAACAAAGGCCAGAATCCAAGAAGGAAGCATTTTGAATTGGACATAAGCTAGAGTGGATGGAAGACATACTCAAAAGTCAGAAGAGTAAGCGACTCTCGACGATGCCAGAATAGTAGCAGACAGATGAAGATAAAGCAATCACACTTTCCCTTCCAGCTGACAGGTGTTGGCTGTCCCTATCCAAATTAGCATGTTTTTAAAGGGGAAAGAAGGGCCTAAATAAAAGACCATCTTGAATTTGACAAGGAAAGAAAGGGGTGTACCTAACATGACAAGATTAAGTTTCCTGTGTCAGACATAATACAAGCTCAAAATGAGAGGAAAGTGAGTTCCAGAAAATAAAGATGACATTTTTTGCACTCTTAGGTGACTAGGACATTCATACCTGCTACTTCTCAGTATCTTTCTGTGACTCTAACACAAAATAAACACATAGTATTATTCTTACAGTTGCATTAAAGTGAGTATTCTGTCATGCTAGCAATTTGGAAATAGTGCATAGGAATCCTGGAAATTATATGAAACAAGCTCAAAATGGAAGAAGGAATCACCTAAAACCATGTGCCCAATTTCCATTAGAAGCCCCTCCTTACCACTCTCCTCTCACTACTTGTTATTTTGGAATTCGGGAGAACGTGAAAGAGATGGAAGAAAAAAGAGGGCGACTTCCAGAGTGACTTACTTCCACCTACACTGGTGGGGGGGTGAGGGTGGGAGGGCAGTGGGCATGAAACTGTCAGAAGAAAAGAGATTGCACCTCCCATGACCCTCAAGAACTGGTTTCAGTCCAGAAATGAAAACTTTCAGAATCCTTGACCAGGAATTCATCTAGTTTTTTCTCTCATCTTCAGGAAAGTCACTGGCTATCTGTGAGCCCAATGAAATGAGAAGTTCCCCAATGGAGGAGATAGAGTTACCCTCAGCATGACCTATAGAGCCCTGCATTAGGTCTTCATAAAGCTGATCAGCATTTGTAAACCTATATCTGTGTGGTCATTTTATTCATTTCTGTCTCCCCACTGGGAAATCAGTCCTATGAGGGCAGTCTGTGACAATGTTACTCACCAATCTGCTCTCAGAAACTAGCACAGTATCTGCATATAGAATCTGTTTTAAATTTATTTGTTGAATGAAATAATAAACACTACATCTCAGGAACTGGAAATATTCTGTTATTAGATGCCTGCACATGAAGTCAAATAGTGTTATTTGAAAGTAGACTTAGTTAAACTTACAGTTAAATATGTATATTATAAATTCTAGAGCAACCATACAAAAATTTTTAAAGAAGTTAATTTGCTATGCAAAGAGATGAGATAAAAAAAAATAAGTCATATAAATGCTTGATTAAAAACAGAGAAAGCAGAAAAACTAGGAGGGTTGAAAAAACAAAAATACAACAAATAGAAAACACTTATGAATATGGTAGATATTAATCTAACTATATCAATAACCACTTTAAATGTGAATGGTCTAAATACACCAATTAAAAGACAGAGATTGTCAGAAAGGGTAAATAGACAACACTTATATGTATGTTGTCTGTGAGAAACCCACTTTAAATATAAAGCAAGTTAAATACTGTATCCCAGGTTTCCTTCCTTTTCTTTTGCCTCTACTCTCTTACACATATATACCACACACACACACCTGGTAAAAATAGAGCTAAGAATTAGTTACTTCTTACTCTCAATACATTAGACCTTGTAAAATTACGTAACCAAGACTCTCACAAAAAAGAATTAAGAATGCAAATTATCTCATACCTTTCTATAAGCAATTCTGCAAAAATGAAGGAAGCCCTTAAAAAACTTATTGAAGTCTTGTTCTTACATACACAGCCAGGATTTAACATGCAGTTGAAAATTAGTTACAGTTTCTTAGGACAATGATGAAAGAAAACATGCGAATATGACCCACATGTTAGCTTTGATATCTGTCCCCCAGGGCCCCATCAGGTTGTCATTTCACACTTAACAAATGACAACCTCTCTTGCTGTGTTGCTTAAAGAAAACTGAAATTTCACTTACCGAAATGAAAATAAGATTGTTCCCAACTTATTGATGCTTAAATTGGGCATATTCTCTCTTCAAACTTATTACTCTTAATAGTTTGCACATTTTTTTGTAAAAGAAAAAGAAACTGAGATTCAACTTACTGAACCAAATCATCCACTAACCAAAACAATTTTAAACAACACATACAGAAATACAAGGGGGGACATATAAGCATTTTTATTTAAACAACAAACACCATATGTTTAATAATTTGTTAGTCAATTTGCTGCTAACCTAGCTAAGACTTGGTCTTTGCAGTTGTACTCTAATTATATAAAGCAATTTTAAAAGCTCTACATGAGAATAATAGCTCTGTTTACAGCAAAATTTGCAAATATACAATTGATGTGTCATAATTGTCCACCTAACTTTTGTTGCCTCTACATTTTTTTTTAATGAATCAGTTGCCACCATACTCAAAACACGCAATTTCACATGCTCTGTTTCCAGACTTCTCCTGAAAAACAGGTCTCCAATAGGCAACAATGATCTGAGCTAAGAGTAACTGCTCCTTTCAGACAAGGCATGAACTATCCAGTTTGCCTCAGTCACCACCATTCCATATCGTTCCCCTGACAATGAGGCCCAGTGCCAGTTCCCATTATCATATACCTTTGCTGTTGTTTTTCTTGCAGTAAAAGCTATTTTTTCTGTATTTATGTTTCTATCAAAAGTGGAAAGATATGCTAAGAGGATATCAAGTATCTTATATTACCTGGCTGCTTCAATCATGTACATTCACTGAGTAGTCCACATATCATTTGAATTTGCAACCTATGTCCTATATAAGCTCTGGATGTAAGTAAAGAGGCGCAGGCCAGCAATAAACCAGGGTTCATAGAGCCTCTTTCAGGTAATAAGAGTAATCAAGAAAATTGCACTTCACATGAGGAGAATGAAAAGGAATTCAGGGTCGATAAACATTTTCTGGAAAATCAAGACCCTCCAGAACACACACCCTGTATTTAGTTTCCTAGGGTTGGCATAATGAAATGCCACAGGCTAGGTGGCTTAAATAACAGAAATTGCTTTCCTCACAGTTATGGAGGCTGGAAGTTCAAAATTAAGGTGCCAGCAGGGCTGGTTTCTCCTGAGGCCTCTCTCTCTAGCTTGTAGATGACCACCCTCTTGCTGCTTCTTCACATGGTTGTCCTTCTGTGCATGCATGCATCCCTGGGTCTCCCTTTGTATGTCCTAAACTCCTCTTCTTATAAGGACACCAGACAGATTGGATTAAGGCCCACTGTAATAGTTTCGTTTTACATTAATAACCTCTTTAAAGGTTCTGCTCCAAATATAGTCACATTCTGAGGTACGAGGGGTTAGGGCTCCAATATATAAATACAGGGGAGATACACTCTAGTCCATAACACTCCCTAACTCTGTCTTTAAAGGTAGAATGATTATCTCTTCAAATATTTCTCTTCTTCTTCATTCTCCTTCTCTCTACTTTCTCTCTCTCTCTCTCTCTCTCTCTCTCTCTCTCTCTCTCTCTTCTCTCTCTCTCTCTCTCTCTCTCTCTCTCTCTCTCTCTCTCTAGCCTGTCTCTCCCTCTCCCCCCACCAAAATTCAATTTAAATTATACTTATGTTAGAATGTTTGATATAGTCCCAGAATTCTTGGATAACCTGTCCTGTTTTTGTTTTATTTTCAATTTTTCTCATTCTTTTTCAATCTGGTAATTTCTCTCTAGACCTAGCTTTAAGTTCACTAATTCTTTCCATAGCTATGTCAAATCTACTGATGAGCCTGACAAATGCATTCATCATCTCTGTTATTGTGCTTTGCATTTCTAGTATTTCCTTTGATTTTTTTTATAATTTCCACTTCCCATCTGATCTTGCACACTGACTGTCTTTTCTATTAGAAACTTCAAAATATTATTTATACGTATTTTAAATCCCTGTCAGGTGATTCCAACATCTGTGTCACATTTGAGTCTGGATCTGATGACTGCTTTATCTCTTGGAGGTGTACTGTTTTTCTTAACCATTTTATATACTATACTAGAGGCCCAATTAATGAAATTCATGCAAGAGTAGACCTTCCTTCCCCCAGCTGCCAGCACCGGCTTCCCTCTGGCACCCGGGACCCAGAAGGATGTCCAGAAGGACATCTGGTCTAATTAGCATATTACACTTTTATTTTTATAGATAGCTTTTGATAAATCCCTGAACAGAAACCAGAAATCTAACATAACTTTGATATCAAAATTTGAAAGGACGATTCAAGAAAAGAATATTACAAGCATCACTAAACAAAATATTGAAAAAATGTATAAAAATGTGTAACTAAATGGGGCTTAACCTCCCAGTACAAGTGGTTTAATATTAGAAAAATGAATTAATGTAATCCACCACATTAAGAGATTAAAGGAGAAAAATCATGTGATTATCTCAATAGTTATAAAAAAAAGTATTTGACAAAGTTCAAAACCTTTTAATGATGTAAAATAAAAACAGTGAACTAGAAAGAGGAAACCTTTCTTTTTTTTTTTATTGCTTAAAGTATTACAAAGGGTATTACATATGTGTCCATTTTATCCCCCCGCCCTAGACAGTCCCCTAGCCCCCCCCATCCCCCAATGTCTTATGTCCACTGGTTATGCTTATATGCATGCATACAAGTCCTTTAGTTGATCTCTTACCCCCCTACCTCCTGCCCTGCAACCCTCCCCGGCCTTCCTGCTGCAGTTTGACAATCTGTTTGAGGCAGCTCTGCCTCTGTATCTATTATTGTTCAAAAGTTTATAATGGTCTCTATTATCCATGAATGAGTGAGATCATGTGGTATTTTTCCTTCATTGACTGGCTTATTTCACTTAGCATAATGCTCTCCAGTTCCATCCATGACGTTGCAAATGGTAAGAGTTCCTTCCTTTTTAGAGCAGCATAGTATTCCATCGTGTAGATGTACCACAGTTTTCTAATCCATTCATCTACTGATGGGCACTTAGGCTGTTTCCAGATCTTAGCTATGGTGAATTGTGCTGCTATGAACATAGGGGTGCATATATCCTTTCTGATGGGTGTTTCTGGTTTCTTGGGATATATTCCTAGAAGTGGGATCACAGGGTCAAATGGGAGTTCCATTTTCAGTTTTTTAAGGAAACTCCATACTGTCTTCCATAGTGGCTGCACCAGTCTGCATTCCCACCAGCAGTGCACAAGTGTTCCTTTTTCTCCACATCCTCTCCAGCACTTGTCGTTTGTTGATTTGTTGATGATAGCCAATCTGACAGGTGTGAGATGGTACCTCATTGTTGTTTTGATTTGCATCTCTCGGATGATTAGTGACTTTGAGCATGTTTTCATATGTCTCTTGGCTTTCTGAATGTCCTCTTTTGAAAGGTGTCTATTTAGGTCCTTTGCCCATTTTTGATTGGATTGTTTATCTTCCTTTTGTTAAGTTGTATGAGTTCCCTATAAATTTTGGAGATTAGGCCCTTATCAGATATGACATTGGCAAATATGTTTTCCCACACAGTGGGTTTTCTCGTTGTTTTGTTCATGGTTTCTTTTGCTGTGCAGAAGCTTTTTATTTTGATGTAGTCCCATTTGTTCATTTTCTCTTTCGTTTCAAGTGCCCTAGGAGCTGTATCAGTGAAGAAATTGCTTCGGCATATGTCTGAGATTTTGTTGCCTTTGGATTCTTCTAGAATTTTTATGGTTTCCTGTCGTACATTTAAGTCCTTTATCCATTTTGAGTTTATTTTTGTGTATGGTGTAAGTTGGTGGTCTAGTTTCATTTTCTTGCATATATCTGTCCAATTTTCCCAGCACCATTTATTGAAGAGACTATCTTGGCTCCATTGTATGTTCTTGCCTCCTTTGTCAAATATTAATTGAGCATATTGGTTCGGGCCGATTTCTGGGCTCTCTATTCTATTCCATTGATCTATATGCCTATTCTTGTGCCAGTACCAGGCAGTTTTGAGAACAGTGGCTTTGTAATACATCTTGATATCTGGTATTGAGATCCCACCTACTTTGGTCTTTTTCAGGATTGCTGCAGCTATTCGGGGTCTTTTTTTATTCCAGATGAATTTTTGGAGAGTTCGTTCTAGATCTCTGAAGTATGCCGTTGGTATTTTAATGGGAAGTGCGTTGAATTTATAGATTGCTTTGGGTAGTATGGACATTTTAATGATGTTGATTCTACCAATCCATGAACACGGTATGTTCTTCCATCTGTTTATGTCTTCCTCTATATCTTTTTTCAACGTCCTGTAGTTTTCTGAGTAGAGGTCTTTTACCTCTTTAGTTAAGTTTATTCCTAGGTAGCTTAATTTTTTTGGTGCGATGGTAAACGGGATTGTTTTTATAATCTCTCTTTCTGAAAGTTCACTATTGGTGTATAGAAATGCCTCGGATTTCTTGGGGTTAATTTTGTATCCTGCTACATTGCCAAATTCATGTATTAAGTCCCGTAGCTTTTTGATGGAGTCTCTAGGGTTTTGTATGTATAATATCATGTCGTCTGCAAATAAGGACAGTTTTACTTCCTCTTTTCCAATTTGGATGCCTTTTATTTCTTTTTCTTGCCGAATTGCAATGGCTAACACTTCCAGTACTATGTTGAACAGGAGTGGTGAGAGGGGGCATCCCTGTCTTGTTCCCGTTCTTAGGGGAAATGGTGTTAGTTTTTGTCCATTGAGTATGATGTTGGCTGTGGGCCTGTCATATATGGCTTTTATTATGTTGAGGTATGATCCTTCTACTCCCACCTTGCTGAGAGCTTTTATCAAAAATGGGTGTTGAATTTTGTCAAATGCTTTTTCTGCATCAATTGATATGACCATGTGGTTTTTTTCTTTCAATTTGTTTATGTGATGTATCACGTTTATTTATTTGCGGATATTGTACCATCCTTGCATCCCTGGGATAAATCCTACTTGGTCATGGTGTATGATCTTTCTGATGTACTGCTGGATCCGATTTGCTAAGATTTTGTTGAGGATTTTGGCATCTATATTCATGAGGGATATTGGCCTGTAATTCTCTTTCATTGTGTTGTCTTTACCTGGTTTTGGTATTAGGGTGATGCTGGCTTCATAGAATGAGCTTGGAAGTGTTCCTTCCTCTTGGATTTTTTGTAGTAGTCTGAGGAGGATAGGTTTTAATTCTTCCTTGAATGTTTGGTAAAACTCCCCTGTGAAGCCGTCTGGTCCTGGGCTTTTGTTTGCTGGAAGCTTTTTGATGACTGCTTCAATTTCTTCCATAGTTATTGGCCTGTTGAGATTTTTAGATTCTTCCTGATTGAGTTTTGGAATGTTGTATTTTTCTAGGAATTTGTCCATTTCCTCCAGGTTGTCTAGTTTGTTGGAGTAGAGCTGTCCATAGTATTTTTTAACAATCATTTGTATTTCTGTGGGGTCTGTTGTTATTTCGCCTCTATCGTTTCTGATTTTGTTTATTTGGGTCCTCTCTCTTTGCTTCTTGGTGAGTCTGGCTAGAGGTTTGTCAATCTTGTTTATCCTTTCAAAGAACCAGCTCTTGGTTTCATTGATTTTCTGTGTTATTTTTTTGGTCTCTATGTCATTTATTTCTGCTCTAATCTTTATTATCTCCTTCCTTCTGCTCACTCTGGGGTTTTCTTGTTGCTGTCTTTCTAATTCTTTGAGTTGTAGAGTTAGATGATTTACTACCATTTTTTCTTGTTTGTTGAGATAGGCCTGTAGAGCTATAAACTTCCCTCTCAGGACTGCTTTCATTGTGTCCCATAGGTTTTGGATTGTTGTGTTTTCATTGTCATTAGTTTCCAGGATGTTTCGAATTTCTTCTTTGATTTCATTGGTAACCCAATCAATATTTAATAGCATGCTATTCAGCTTCCAGGTGTTTGAGTATTTTGGGTTGTTTTTATTGTAGTTTATTTCTAATATTATGCCATCGTGGTCTGCGAAGACGCTTTTTATGATTTCAATTTTCTTAAATTTGGGGATACTTTGCTTGTGACCCAATATATGGTCTATTTTTGAATATGTCCTATGAGCATTTGAGTAGAATGTATATTCCCTGGCTTTCGGGTGAAGTGTTCTGAAGATGTCTATTAAGTCCATCTGATCTAGTGAGTCATTTAGGATTGCTGTATCTTTGCTGATTATTTGTCTAGAGGACTTATCCAGTGCTGTCAGTGGTGTATTAAAGTCCCCTACTATGATTGTATTGTTGTCGATGTCTCCTTTGATATCTTCCAGGAGTTTTTTTATGAATTTGGGTGCTCCTGCATTGGGTGCATATATGTTTACCAGGATTATATCTTCTTGTTGTATTGATCCCTTTAGTATTATGAAGTGGCCTTCCTTATCTCTTGTTATGGCCTTCACTTTGAGGTCTATTTTGTCCGATATAAGTATTGCTACCCCAGCTTTCTTTTCCTTTCCATTTGCCTGAAAGATATTTTTCCATCCTTTCACTTTCAGTCTGTGTGAGTCCCTTCTAATGAGGTGGGTTTCTTGTAGACAGCAGATGTATGGGTCATGTTTTTTTATCCATTCAGCCACTCGATGTCTTTTGTTTGGAGCATTTAGTCCGTTTACGTTTAAAGTTATTATTGAAAGGTACTTGTTTGTAGGCATTTCTGTTTTTGTGTGGCTGTTTTCTTTCTGAGCTTTTTATTTCTTATTTTTATACCAGTCCCTTTAGCATTCCTTGCATTGCTGGCTTGGTGGTGATAAACTCCCTTAGCCTTTTTTTGTCTGTGAAGCTTCTTATTTCCCCTTCAAGTTTGAATGATAGCCTTGCTGGATAGAGTATTCTTGGATTCAGTCCTTTGCTTTGCATCACTTTGTAAATTTCCGTCCATTCTTTTCTGGCCTGATGTGTTTCTGTTGAGAAATCATTTGACAATCTAATGGGAGATCCCTTGTATGTAACTTTCCGTCTCTCTCTTGCAGCCTGTAAGATTCCCTCTTTGTCCTGAACATTTGCCATGGTAATTATGATGTGTCTTGGTGTGGGTCTTTTGGGGTTCACCTTGTTTGGGACTCTCTGGGCTTGTGTGACTTTTTTCTTCCCCACCTCAGGGAAGTTTTCTGATATTATTTCTTCTAATAGGTTTTCTAATCCTTGTTCATCCTTCTGTTGTTCTGGTACCCCTATTATTCGTATGTTGTTTCGTTTCATGTTGTCCCAAAGCTCCCTTAGGCTCTCCTCCTGTCTTTTCATTTTTTTCTCCAATTGCAGTACATTTTGGGTGTGTTTTGCTTCCTTGTCTTCTAAATCACTAATTCGGTCCTCCGCTTCTCCTAGTCTACTGTTGATACTTTCAATGGAGTTTTTCATTGCAGCTATATCACTCTTCATTTCTTCTTGGGTCTTACTTAAGTTGTTGATTTTTTCATCTGTTTCTTCTAGCTTCTTCCATATGTTATCGATTTTTTCATCTGTTTCTTCTTGCTTCTTGCTGAGGTTGTCGATTTTTTCCTCCATCCGGTTTATGCACTCTAGGACCCTTATTCTGAATTCTTTTTCTGTCATGTTGCATGCCTCTGTATTACTTAGCTGCTTTTCTGGAGAGTCCTCCTTCTCTTTCCTTTGGGGGTTTCTTTGTCTACCCATGTTTGATCTCACTGACATATCTAGACGTTGAGTCGTTCAGTGGTTGCTCCCTTGGTGGCAGTGACTCCTTGGTCTGCGGTTGCTCTTCGGGCGGTTGCGGTAGCAGCTGCTCTTCAGTTGGCAGCAACTCCTCTGGTGGGTGCTGTTCACAGCTGTGGTGGCTCTTCTGGCTGGTGGGGCGAGGTTTCACGTACAGCTGCTGTTCCTCAGCAGAGGGTGTGGTGCTCAGGAGGTTGCTGTTGCTTGGATCTGCTGTGTTGATTTAAAGGCACAAAATACAACACAACAAGGCACCACGTACCAGGCACTATACACAAATATATTCACGATATTAATAACCCCAAATAAAGGTGACCACCTGAATTAAGAGAATTAGGAGATAAGGAAGAAGGAAGAGAAAAAGAGAAAAGAGAAAAAAAGAAAAGAAAATTAGGGACCAAAAAAAGGAGTGCAAAAATGAAATTGGGAAAAAGGAGGGGGGAAAGTAAAAGCGAGAAAAGAAAGGAAAAGAAAAAAAAAGAGCGAAAAGAGAGAATGAAGTGGAAGAGGGGAAGAGACTTTTTTATATGAGGAGAATACTCCTATAGAACAGCCATTAATCCCAACAAATTCCAGCAACAGCTCCCTGGAGATGAATGCAAACTAGAAACAACCAATAATATAACGATGAAAATAGAATGGAGAACACTAATCCCAAAATAAAATAAAGAGAAAATAAAATGGCACTTTAAAAAAAAATGGTAAAATGGTAGCAGTAATAATACTGGTTAAAAATAAGAAGGTAGTAATTAAAAGGGTAAAATCAGGTGATGGAAAAAAAGAAGAAGAAAAAAAGAAGAAGAAGAAAAGAAAAAAAAAGAAAAAAAATTGGTTTCTTAGTTAAAAGGTGAAAAAAGAAAAAAAAAAATATTGCAGTAGTGAAGGTCCTTCGGTTCTTCTATTCTTCAGTGTGGCTCGCCTTAGACCTGCCAGGTATTCAGGAGAGTGTTGAGTTTCCCTGCGATACACTGTTCCTCTGTGTTGTAAACCACAGTCCTTATTTTAAAGCAAGCCGCATTTGTTTCCCAGACTGCCTTATTTTGTGTTTAGCAAAGAGTCAGTTTGTGGGTCAGCCTCTGGGTGGCAGTGTTCTGGGGTTGGCCTCTGAGGCTACAGGGCCTCTCTGTCCAGTGGAAGTTCACTGCCCAGAGCTGGCTGCGTAAGAGTTACCAGTGCTGTGTTGTTGCTGGGATTGAAAATCCCTCTATAGGCCAGACCCTGTTAACTCCCAGGGACTGATCAGGTTATTTTAATCCTTGATCTCCTACAGGGTGGAATCTGGGTGTGGCTGTGCTCCTTGCCTGGGGGCTGGGGGGAGGAGTCTCACTCTCTGGAGAGAATGGCTGCCTCAGTCCTGGGCTCAGGGGTGTCTCAGCACTCAATTCGCTGCCACCTCTCCCGGCCCCCCTTCTCTCCTCAGTCTCTCCCCAGATTCCACTCCTCCACGCACTCTCCCTCTCTTCAGCACAGGTGAGTGTCTGTATCCGAAATGTCCCATGAACAGGGTTCAGTGAAAACAAACAAACAAACGCCGGCCGCGGAAACGGGGAAGGCTTGGTTTCTGTAAGCTTCTTCTCCTACAGGGACTGCATGGTCTGGTCAGCTCTTCAGGCTGCCCCCTTTAGGCTCAGTCCTCTGTGATCACAGAACCCAGCTCTCAATTCCCCCGGCAGCGCCAGGAATCCCGCGGTTCTCCTTTCCCCCGTCAGGGGCTGTGCCTGTCCCAAGGGACGCGGCTGTCTGCCACGCGGTCTCCCTCCGACTCTCTGGGCTCAGAGGTCTGGCAAACTTTCCTGCCCAAATCCCTGGTTTTTTTACCTTTCCAGGGGAGTTCTGCTCTTCCCGGCTGGCTGCAAACCGTCTCGCCAGCTGAGGAATTTCGCCAATTCGGGGTGGATGTTACTAGTTTCAGCTGCTCACTCCATTTGCTCAGGGACACGACCTGGGACGCGTCTGCCTATACCGCCGCCATCTTCCTGACTCTCGGAAACCTTTCTTAACAAATTTTAAAATAATTGTTTAAGAAACATATGTGTGTATGTTTTATATATATACCACACTTAAGAGTGAAATGTTGAATTTATTCTTTTTGTGATTAAAAATAAGACAAAGATATCCACTATCACCAATTATATTCAATAATATATCCCAGGTCTTAGTACAGTAAAGAGATAAAAACCATAAATATTGGGGGAAAATGAATAAAACTATTGTTCAGATACATAAGTAGAAGTCAGTTTATACAGAGTAGAAACAAAATCAACATATAAAAATTATTATAGTTGTGCAAATGCCATAACAAAAAAGATGGATACATTTAACTATAATAAAATTAAGAACGTCTGTCCATCAAGACACCATAATAACAGCAAAAAGATAAGCCCCAACTAGGAGAAAATATTTACACTTCATATAACTACATGAGGACCGCAGTCGACTACAGAGTACTGCAAATTGTGAAAGAAGGAATCTAGCTACCCACATTTTCTGACATCCCTCCTCCCAGTTTCTTTGCTCCAGAAGTCCCTGCTGCTTCCATTCTCAAGGTTGACTCTGTTTCTCCAGCATCATACATCCCAGGCCTCTCCCTGCCTTGTAAGATTCAGGGCCTGCCAAATATTACAGTCTCAGCTCCTCCTCTGATGCTGGGAGAAAGATGAGGGGGGCGCAGGGGTCAGGGCAGTTGGTCCATCACTCTGGCCCAGCTTGAACTTGATTTCCTTTGTTCTTCTCAAGTACCTAAAACAATTTCAGATGCAACTTTCACTTGCATGGGGAACCAATCTCATGGCAACACTTGCTCATTAGGTCTGGACAAGACATGCATGCCAAGCCCCATGCTTGGCTAATGTCTGACATAGTTTTACTTCATAATCCTAAGATAGCATTTGCCCCTTTTCAAGCTTACGTTTCATTAGGTAACCCTCTCTTTAACTTGACATTGCAACCAGCCCAGTTATCCTCTCCCAAGTTCTGGAGTCCCCTGTCTAAGCAAAGGGGTGGGGAAAAGAAAATTCTGCCATATACCTAACACTGAATACCATGGCTTTCAGTTTATTTTAATGTCATTCCCACAAGGCATCTTGAGGGCAAGCACCTTCTTCACTGCTATACTCACAGTGCCCAGAACAGCATTTGCCACATAGTAGATGCTGAATACATGAAAAAAAACGAATACCTCCTAGTTTCCTTGAATTAGACGAATAATACAAGATTAAGATTTATTCCATGCGCAGGTCTTTAAGCAAGTTTCTGGAAAGGTGGATGTAGAGAGGTTTGAGGTATTCACCATCCCATCCCCTTTGAATATTACTTGAGGTACCAAACAATATTAACGTAATGCTGTATCCATATTGAAGGCAAGGGCTTTTATTTTTATGGTAGGATTTAATTTGTGGACTTGGTTGACCAAAAGAGGAAGGTAAATGGGGCAGGAATGAGAATTGCTAGTTTAAATATGCTGGAATAGAAAGTAGGTGGTAGAGAACCACGGGGTTGATAACCTCCACTCTGCAAGCCAACCCCCTCTTGCCTCCCTCTAGACCAGTGGTTCTCAACCTTCTGGCCCTTTAAATACAGCTCCTCATGTTGTGACCCAATCATAAAATTATTTTCATTGCTACTTCATAACTGTAATGTTGCTACTGTTATGAATCATAATGTAAATATCTGATATGCAGGATGGTCTTCGGCGACCCCTGTGAAAGGGTCATTCGACCGCCACAGGGGTCGCGACCCACAGGTTGAGAACCGCTGCTCTAGACTTTGAAATCACTTATGAATTAGTGGTTCCCACCCTTTCTGAGCTCACAGGCTCGGTCTCCTTGAGACCCTCTTTCCAAGTGCTTCTGTCCTCTGGCAGACATACCAACGAAGTTCTACTGTGTTTCTGTTTCTGCCCGGAATACCCTCCAGCCTTCTCCCACACCATATGAATTAAAAGCACGTCAGTGAGAAAATTGCCGGACGGAATAAAATTTCATGGCCATTCCACAACCTTGTGGTTGAGTGGTGCCAGCAGGCATTCACCTTGGACTTCCATAAGCCACCAGCCATCACCCATAGTGGCCCTCACAGCAATGGCCTTGGTAAATGGCCACCGCAGCCAAAAAGTAGGGAACCCGAGTCACAGGAATGCCTTCCCTCTCCTCTCAAAATCTCCAGCTATCAGTGCAATCTCATCCCACAGACCTTCTCTCAGGGAAGATGAGAGAAAGGCACACACACACCCACCTGCCCCATCTTCGTTTTTTAAATGACTCCAGGAGTGCCGGATGTACAGACTTTTCCTGAAGAGTGTAGGAGAAGAGGGTGGTGCATTGAGAGCACCAAGGCTCCCTGATTATGCAAGGAGCATAAGAGCCCCTCTCTGTTTATCACCTCGAGGTAGACTATTAAATCTCTGGAAGCCTTCCACACAGTTTAGTAACAGAGATCCATTATGCCCTCCCTCAGGTTCCATTGAATACCAGCAAACAAACATATGGTGCGTCTGTTCTAATGGAATTCCACACCACACGCAGGCTCTGTGCGGAGCTCTGTGCCGGAGGGAAGCTGGCCCCTAGCAGCCTGCGATGGCAGCTTCTCCGAGAGGTTTCCTCTCCACAGGCTATTCCTCATTTCACCCTGTAGGCATGGGAGGCACAGGGAGTGTGTTCTGTTTTCCAGTAAAGCATTTGGAGGGGACTATAGACCTCTTCCTCTGTCCCCATCTCTTAGAGGGGCTTATTAGTGGACCTTGGGCAGGCAAGTCACTTGGATCCCCCAAACTTGAGTCTTCTTCTGCTTAAAATAGCCACAGACAATACCAATTCTCCTTCACAGGTGTTGCAATAATGAAGCATCTCCCCGGACATAATCATGTTTTGGAAAGCATTTCAGATTTGTATCATTATGATCACAGTCCTCCTTCTGGATTTCCTCCCTCCAGCCCATGTCTGTAAGCTTCCCTCGGTCCAGGAGCCAACCACATTCTCCTAAGGAAGGTTAACAGTGATATCTGTAATACTATCGACAATGAAAACATATATTTAAATAAATAAATAATGAAACAAGAAAATGAGAGTATTTTTGATATTGATATCAAGAAAAAAAAGATTCTCTACAACTACCCGCAGATGAACTCTAGCGTCTCTGCCTTTGCAGAAGGTATATCTTGAAAAATAAAAGCCTATCTTCTCCCTTTGTCCTCCCTCTCCCTACCACCACACAAAAAAAAGTGATTATGGAGTGAGAGCCATACTGATGATTTTGACTGATCAACTGGAGAAATTTAGATAAATTTGGCTTTTCATTAACTGCAGCTGTTGTTTCTTTCAGTGCCTTAATGCAATTTATCATTTGAACGTGCTGGCTGAGGAGCGTTGCTGGAGTTTTCCTTTTCCTTCAATCGTTAATCTTAACAGTATGAATCCAATTTCTATAGTTAGCCTGGAAAAAAAGTCCATTTCCTCTCCTTTTAGGATTGTTCTTATTGAAAAGTTATGCTTTCAGATCAGCTCTCTCTCTTTCTTGTTCTCTCTCTCTCTCTCTCTCTCTCTCTCTCTCTCTCTCTCTCTCTCTCTCACACACACACACACACACACACACACACACACGGACGCACACCACTATCAACTGACTATTATGCAAATCCAAGTCCAGCTCCTATGTCCTAAAATGACAAGTGCAAAAGCCCAAAGCCTCTCGAGGCAGCACTCAGATTCCCCACCTCACCTCCAGCCCATCACTGACCACCCCTCGACCCCCTTACTCAGAACAATATTTAATTTGGTCTCCAAATACCCAGACGTGAGGCCTCCAAACACAATGAGATTTCCAGCTCCAGTGCACAAGAAAGTTTTGTAGTTCTGCATGATTTGTCTGTGAACGAGAGCCATGAGGTGACAAATGACCTCCAAACAATATTGGCTGATTTAAATTAAACTATTATTCATTTATACAGGATGGTGACTCATGATTACCTGGGTAGGAAAAAATGAAGTAGGGGTAGATACCCTCAGACTTGTTTCCTGCTAATGTTCTAAGGGACATATGATGCTAGTCTTTATGTGGCTTTTTTCATTATTCTTAGAACCTTAGTCACCATCTTAATTATCACATTGTTTCTTTAGAAGAAGAGGAGGAGAAGACAGATTGTATGTTCTCTTTTTATATCATGATGGATTAAATGTCAAGAATAATTAAATGCCATGGGGTGGTAGCCACCAATTGAGGCTGACATCTTTTAAGACAACCCAACCAGGAAAGAAGAAAATAGAAGCATCTTAGCATCTCTGTGTCTTTCCTAGCTTCATTTATGTAGGCAGGGAACCCAACATCTTAAACGAAAATAGAAAAAAAAAGAGCAGAACCTCTGCAAGCTAATAATTATTCTGTACTTGGAATGGGGGCGATGACTCCTGTGCATTCTGGCAAGTGGAAGCAACAAGGAATGTGAATCATTCCAAGAATTTAGAAACAAGATGGGGCCATTTTCAAAAGATCCCTGTTCTGATTTTTCAAGGGAGTCAAGGTGGGCAGGGAAGCCAGGGAGATGTTTACCAGCTAATTTATCAATAATTGATTAAAAGGTTCTGCTTCTAGTTCTATTTAAGAACTAACCACAAGCAAAATCACTAGCATATGGCTGAGCAAGAACTATCTGAGGTAGCTGGAACAGAGCGAGCACTGTTCACTAAAACACTAAACTCTTACGTGATAATCAGGAAACCAAGGTCAGTATCCTTGTAATGAACTCTGAAGTTCAAATTCACTTTGAAATGCTATTGCTGGGCACTTTTAGGGCATTTTACTCACTCTAGCAAGAAAAAAAAAAAAACCCACATTTTCATATATACATCAGTGATTTTATTCCCGCAAAAAGTTGGGCACTCTGGGAATAGCAAAAATCTGTTCGACAACTGATACTCTAGCGTATTATCCTCTATACCAGTGGTTCTCAACCTTCTGGCCCTTTAAGTACAGTTCCTCATGTTGTGACCCAACCATAAAATTATTTTCATTGCTACTTCATAACTGTAATGTTGCTACTGTTATGAATCGTAATGTAAATATCTGATATGCAGGATGGTCTTAGGCGACCCCTGTGAAAGGGTCATTTAACCCCCAAAGGGGTCGCGACCTACAGGTTGAGAATGCTGCTTTATATGCTCCCAGCTTTCAGTGAAGAGCAGCTGATTAATTTCGTTTGTTTACCACAGAGTTCTCCACACAACTTGAGTGATAACTGATATCTCCATAGCCTCGCAACCACACCCCTTCTATCTCTTATTTTGTTTCATTTTTTGGATCTCCTCTGACCCTGCACCCCTTAGTATTAAGTGACTGGGTTGCTGTTTTTTATTCTGCAGTCCCTTGCTCATTTTCCCTCAATATCAAGCCTTTGGGTAACCAAAGGTCACAGATGAAGTAAACAGAGAAACTCACAGGTCACAGACAAAGTAAACAGACAAACCAGAAGCCCTGCCAAGTAAAACAACTAGGGCCAGGCCAGATGCGCTTGACCCTGGGGCTCTTCAGAGGGAAGGGGCAGTACCCTGAGCTAGGAGGGCGCCTGACAGGAACAGAGTGGGCAGCCCAGTCCTCCAAGCTGCAAAATAAATGCCAACTTCTTAAATGCCAACACCTAATCTTCCTTCTCTTTCCCTCCAAAGATCCACCAGTTAAATCCCTAACCACAGATGTCCCCTGAACGCCTGAAGCTCTCCAGCTTCCCTGAAACATAACGCTTCTCCAGCAAGTGGCTCAGGCTAATGACTGTGAAGGCTGTCCCGAATGCTTTCGGTAGATGGCCAGCACCACTGCTCTGCTCGCGGCGTGAGAATTCTCCCTCCTCACTCCCCAGGAGTACATATCACCCCAGAAACTTCAGCCCACAAAGCCAGATATGGCAGTACAGCAATGGGCTCCAAGAGGGGTCCATTCCATACCTGTCCGTCCCAACCACCCCCTCCCTGCCCCTGCTCTGTGCCTTCCCCCGAGATCCCCGAGTGAGTGTGAACAGTTAGAACATAGAAAACAGGACCCCGCCTGGCTGGCATGGCTCAGTGGTTGAGCGTCGACCTCTGAACCAGGAAATCCATGGTGGTTAGATTCCCCGTCAGGGCACATGCTGGGGTTGCGGGCTGGATCCCCCGGGGGGGGAGGGGTGTACAGGAGGCAGCCAATCGATGATTCTCTCTCATCATTGATGTTTCTATCTCTCTCTCCCTCTCTGAAATCAATAAAAATATTTTTTTTAAAAAAGAAAAGAAACCAGGACCTCAAAAGCAGCTCTCTCATACAACATAAACCTGTTGAAAGAACACTGTCATCACTCTGCCACTGGATAAAAAGAAAGCAAATGCCAATACTTCGTGGATCTCTTTCCACATGAGGCCATACTCTTATCATGGCTATCCCCCAGTGCCTTGCTGGGAAAAACCTACTCAACATTAGCATCTGTGAGTCTGCAGTGAGTCAATCAGTAAACACTTATTTTAATATCTACAAGCATAAGTATAAAGTGCTTTGTAGCACACGTTCAGATTTAATGCCCTAACGTCAAATTCCTGACCTCTAAACAAAATTTGCCAAAGGATCATCCTCTCAAACCACTGTCCTCAGACACTCATCTTCCACCCACTTTACTAACTCATTAGCAAGCAATCAAGAATGATTCCACACTACTATTTACCTTCCTGATGAGAATTGTGATTCTAAGAATGACAAGATGATGTACTTAATGAGTATCTATTGAGTCCCATTACATACCAGGCAGTGTGCGGGCACCAAGGATGTATTGATAAACTGAATGATTGAATTCTGTTAGATTTTCTTTTATGTGTTGTAGAGTTTACTATTATTTTCACTCTAAATTACATGTGGGAAGGGGGATACCAAAATCTTTCAGTGCTTAAGTTTCTAAAATTCTTAATCAGACCTGAGAGGGGCTCCTAGAAAGTTCTGCTCTCATGCCCAAAAGAGCAGGCACACGCCTGGCCCTGGTGCCTTTAGAAAGAGAAGGCATTGCTATCTCACTTTATATGGGGTCACTGCAGCACACAGTACAGGAACGAGACTCAGCCAATATCACAGAGAATTGGCCACTAGCAAGCCAGAGCTGAGGTTCCCTGCTCCCTCCTTCCTGTTCTCTGAAAGAAGCGGGTTGTGAAGATCAAGGGTGATCAGAGTATGCAAACTGGGAGTACCGTCACCAACACAGCAAATGGAAGACCCCAGCCTCTGTCCCTTAACAAAAATCCACTATGAACACAAAAGCTCTGAGAGAGCTCAGGAGTCCATTTAAGAAAACTGAGCAACACAGAGGGGGGCATAAGCTGAGAATAACTGCCCACAAAGGAAAGGAAGAACACATCATTATGCCTGCATCATCCCATCCCCCAGCTGGCATTGCTCGGAGCCAGGAGGGGACTTCCAGCTATGTGCTCCCCTCACCAGGAAAGGGAAAGTGGGGAAAGCAACCAGCTTCCCCAGCCTTGGAACACTGCACAAAGGATGCACTTCAGTTTCACCCTACCCAGAGACTGGCAAAGCTGAGACATAGAGATGGCTAGGAATAAGGAAGAACTGGGGCTATCAGTATCAGCCACGCAGAGGAAGCAATTGTGGTTCCCAGTGGTCTGCTATGCAGAGGACCCAGCAGCTTTTGCCACTGAGAAGCCAATGGGATACCACTGGCAGCTAGTCCAGGCCTCTGAGATTGTGCAAGTGCAAAGCATCAGCCTACATGCCTGCAGCTGACCCCTAAAGCCTTGTGTGTGCTTGGGGCTAGCCCTTCCAGCTATGTGCTTGCACACCACCAGCCTGGTTTTCATTAGCATCCTCTACTACCATGTGCACACCTGTGGAATTGGTCAGGTTTGGGTTGGCTGTCCACTGCTGGGCCAATCAACTGTGGCAAGGGACTGGAGTCATATGGTATGAGTATAAGTGCTCTCTAAGCAACCATGAGGATGAGGAAAAGGAAAACATTCTAGGAAATGATAAGTGAGCAGGAAATTCCAAGTCCTTACAAACAGTTTAACAACACGGACAAAATCTGTGAGCAGCCTTGGACAAACAGTGAGATCTGATTCTTTTCTATCTTCTATAATCTCTGTACCTCCTTCCCCTAGCCCTCCATCAAATTTCTGTCTTCAAGTGTCCAAGGCAATACAAACAGTAATCCATGGTGCTCACTGTAAGACCCTACCAAGGTGTACATCTCACTCAACTCCAGATATTTCTTTTCAACCGGGAGTCTTCAGGATTCAATAGGAATCTCTGGTTCTTGTTACCCCAGGAACCTTGAAAAAATTCTCAGCAGCCAGGCCCAGTAGGATGAATAAAAAGTAGAGTCCAGCATTCATGGAAGCAATAGGAACCAGAAAGTCTCTCTGCTCTCAAAATGCAGACTGACAGCTCAAATTCATAGAACATCTTCATAGGGTTCTCTCATATTCTGTCATTCTGGGTTTCTTTAGATTTTTCTATTTCTACTCCTGAAGCCATTGCCCACCTCTCTTATTTAATTTCCTGATTGGCTCTTCATCCCTTTTTGATCAGAGGTCAGCTTACAGATTGGCTGGCATGGAGCCAGGTGCCCAACCCCTGAAGTCCACAGAGCTGTGTTCGGGAGACAGGGTCGTGTGCTATAGACTTGCTACTCTAGATGTGTTCTGCAGGCAGCAGCAGCAGCATCACCTGGGAACTTATTAGAAATGCAGATTGTCAGGTCTCTCACAGACTTACCAAATCAGAACCTACATTTTACAAGATCTTCCCCATGATTCATTGGCTCACTGAAGTTTGAGAACTGGTATAGGAGACAGCTCTTCAGGTTGAAAAGTGCCCTGAGCTGCATCACAAGCATGCAGCTGTGGACAGTGCTAATAACTTGTCAAGCCACTAATCCCATAACAGCATTATTTATTTATTATCTTAAGGATATTTACAGTTTTTATAACAGGCTCTAGAAAATCACAATATGTGCAAAAAAAGGAAGAAACTATTGGGTAGTATAGTGGTTACTAGAGAAGGAAAAAGTGCTCATTGTGAGAGAAACTTTTATTGTGGGGTGTTATATTTTCCTTGGTTTTGTAACAGGGTCCTTCATCATCTATTAAATCTTGCCTCATAAGAGGCTACTTATTCTGTCTACTATTTTGTCTCCATGTAAAGACAGCCCTGCCAAAGCAAATGTCTCTACCTTCTGCTGTAATCAAGTCCTTATCTAGAAACATGGCTAAATCTCTACAGAAGGAGCCTTCTAAGGTCTTCTGTCCAACCTCCCGTCTTTACAGACGTGGAAACTCAAAGCCAACAGGGAGAGGACGTTGAGACAAGGTCACAGAGTTAACTCAAGCTTCAGCTGGTCCCAAAACCCTGCCTAGCGCCTGGCTTCTCTATGAGAGTTGTCTTCACTAAGCAGAGCTGCCGCAGGGTGAATGCTCCTGAGTGGGGGCTGTTGGGGTGGGCGGTGGAAGGCACAGTGAGGGTACTTCTGAGAGAACATGCTGCTCATCAGAAGTAGAGATGAACATTTACCAAATTTTGGATGAGGGCCTAGAACCTAAGTGTCTGTCTCAAACTCAGTCTCTGAGAATATGGATGCCAGAGGACCTTCCAGAACCTTCTGGAACAACTCTTAAGGAGATAGTGAGTACAAACATGAAAACAACTGCCCCCAGCTGCTCCTGGGGTCACTGTATTCTGACTGCAGCTGTGGAGAATTGTTGTTGAATTCCATTCCCCATGTTTCTCTAAAAGCATTTCAAAGAGGTTCAGAGAAAGCCGGGTGCACTTTGGTAAATTGAAAACTATTTGTGACTAACCATCCATCACCATCTCTCAACATTCACCATCAGAAAAAGGTGGGGGCCACGGGGCCAGAAGGCCAGACCCAAGTCAGGGGGGCAGCTCCCATTCCCAGTTGCCCCTGTCTTTCTGGGCAACCCTGGAATAATATATGTCCCTTTGTGTCCTTACCATGGAGATTTTAGAGGAAGAAGAAAAGATGAAAAAGCAGCAGAGCCTTCTGTTCATCATATACCTGCTTCTGAAGAATTGCAAGCATCTGTGAAGTTAAAATAGAAAGTCCTTCCCATGAAGATTCTTTTACAAATACTAATTATGGTGATGCTGCATTTACTTTAATACCCACCCACTGTAATTGCCTCCAAGCTGGAGACATTTGTTAAGAATCATTGTTATTCAACTCCTTTTTCTGATTATTCAGTCCTATAATGTAGAAATTTTACTGCAATCCTTCCTAAGATTTACAAAATGTATTTCTTGGGAGAAGGGGGTTGAGCAGAAGAAAGGAAGATTATAACATTAAGCAAAAGAATTCAAATTTCATTTTTCCATTAATATAGAGTTCAAAACCAGGCAACACCAAACTGTAGTGTTTAGGGTTGCCTGCTATGGTGAAAAGCCAAGAAGTGACTACTATAGAGCTGAGGATAGTGGGTCCTCATCTGGTGGCGGTGGCAGGTAGAAGCATGGGCAGGGCCAGAGGACTTGCAAGTATAGGTCATATTCTATCTCTTCACCAGAGTGGTGGCCACATGAGTGCTCACTTTGTGATCAATGTTTGAACAATGCAATTTTGTTTTCTACACTTTTTCATGTGTGTGTTTATTTCACAATTTTTTTAAAAAAGGAAAATATGGCCACACTGAAGGGATGTGTCTCAGCCACTAGGCCTTTCACTTGTATGAAACACTATTTGATTGTTTCCCCCTTTGAGTTCCCTTAGTGACAGGAACAGACAACTCCAAGAAGGGCACACTATGGGCAAGCCTTCTCTGACTCTTTCCTGACCTGTATGTTACCAGAGAATAACCGATTAGACTCCTTCTGATGTCCATTTACACAAGTTAATTTAGTCTCATAAAATGCTCCCCAAATATTTTTGTAAGTAAGACCCTTCAAAGGAATACTTTGAAGGATGCAGCACTGTATAAAACACATATTTGGCATGACTGGGGTATAACTGAATTGCAGGACTGGGGCCACCCATCCTAGTTCCTCCTTGGGCTCTACAGTGGCCCCAAAGGCACTATTGTGGGACACCTGCCCCCTCCCCCCCCCGGGACTCTTTAGAACACAGTGTGAAAACCCAGATCTAATAAATAGCTGTATGTTAGCTACAAATAACCTAGAGGCCAGGAAAGTGGTCAGAGGAACTGGGACATGGGACAGATAAGTCTTAATGTGAGAATTAAGGTTAAGTGTCAGCTGGTAAGGGCCTCCTCAAGGGACTCAGGGCCAGTGGAGACACTGGGTGCTGGCCACCGCTGGGTGCTGGGCAGCAGGTTGAACAGGACCAAATCCTGGGACTAAGTTGTGCAAATGAGCATGAGAACATGTCCAGTCAGTTTAAATGAACACAGCTCTCAAAGGTCCCCAAGGACTCGCTAATGGTGGGAATGGTGGGGTCTACAGGAGGCCTGGAAGGGAAAGACCTTTGGGTCATGCAGACCTTTTTGTAGCCTTCAGATAACAAGTAAGGAGTGACTGTTCCATGTTCCAAGGAATTTGAAGAAATAAAATAGCTGTGATTTTTTTCAGTAGGACACGTCACACGAAGATGACCTGTGGCTACCAGACAAGGCTCCCCATCCTTCCCTTCCCTCTTTTGAAATGAAATTGAGAGAAACAGGGAAAATTTACTGGGTGGTCCTCTATTTTTCTCCAAGTAGAAGAGAAAGAGGGAAGTTTCACACTGTCCTTTTAGCTACAAGGCTTTTCAAACCAAAGAGCCTCATGCTGCAAATCCTTGCTTCAAGCTAGGCTCGGTTTTGCTTTCTGGTTCTCACAAGGTGTATGGGCCCCAGAAACCCCCTCACAGCCACACCAAACTCTACTACACTCCAAGGACTACTGCTACAAAAACTAACCCCAGATCCTACCTTGTTATTAAGAAGATTTTCAATGCTGAAAAATAAATAAAATTTTAAAAATAAATGTTAAATAGTAGTAGTAGTAGTAGTAGTAGTATCAGTTAAACAGCCATAGAACTACAGAACTGCCCAGTCTGCCCCTATTAACATTGAGCATGTGGGTAGGAATTGCTGAGGTCCCCACAAAACATAGAATTGAGACCAGAGGATTTACTAAATCTGTGACTAAATCACTTGGCATTTGAGGATCCATAAAGCGTCACAGCTGGTAAGGACTACGGTGGCCTGTGTTTGAAGAGAAGCCAATTGAAAACCAGAGCTCCCCTGCTGAAGACAGGATGCCCAGGGTTGCTCTCAGAATCACCGCCAGCACCATGATCAAAAGTCACCTGCCAACCACCTGACTATGTGTAGTGCCCAATGGGCATCCCAAGGGAACAGACTCAGTAAAATAAGCACCGAATGTGGAAAGTCCTACCTGCCTCCACAACCTGAGAAGTAGGTAACTGGAAAAATTCTTTAACTTCTCTTGAACCCCATTTCTTACTCCTGACAAGTTAGTTGAGATTCATTTTCAGAGCCTAGTCACCCCTTTGAAATGGTGCTCACTTTCCCTCCACCTACACATTCGGGGATGGTGTTGACACCCTTCCCCCACCTTCTCCCACCATCAACCAATGGTGCCTGTGTGGACAGTGATGATGGGGTGATTCAAAGGTTCCCTACCCCTTAGTCCCAGGACCCTTTTGAACTCTTAAAAAAAACACTGATGTCCCCAAATAACTTTTATTTATATGGGTTATACTTATTACTTTACCATATTAGGAATTTAAAATAAGAAATATTTTAAATTCTTATTAGCTTCTTTAAAATAACAACAAATTCATTACATTTAAGTACAAATAGCATTTTACAAAAATAACTGTATTTACCAAAATGAAATAAACCAGTGAAAAGAGTGGTGCTGTTTTAAATTTTAAAAAATCTTTTTGTCTAGCTTAAAAGAAAACATCTGGATCCCCTATCTGCTTCTGCATTCATTCTATTGAGATCTGTTGTTTTGTGTGAAATATATGAAAAAAAATCTGGCCTCAGACAGAAATGTGTGAAGAGAGAGAAATGGGTAAGTATTTTGATATTCTTCCCTGATATTACATCAAAACTCAACAGTACTGATTTAATATTACACTAAAGTTCAACAAGTGCTACTGAGGAATCTGAAACCATATCAATAACTTCTCAGATTCTGTTACACTAAAATCCATTAGTGTATCTTGTACTTTGAATGGAATATTTACCTATGCATAATTTTATAACATCATGCATTGGTCATTTGGACAATGTTGGTTTCTGGAGCAAATCTTCCAAATGTGCAATGGATAACTCCACTACACATTCATGAGAAACTAAGAGTGAAAGGGGGAGATATCTTAGTATTATTATAAAAGTTTTGACTTTGAGAACCCTCAAATGTACCCTGGATCACACTCAGAGAATTGCTTTGTTAGCCCCTCACATAAAGTAATATCTGTGAATGTGTAATTTAGACAATTATCTCCTCTCCCAGGTGAATGACTTAACCTATTTAGGTATTCATCCCTACCCCTATCAACATCTTGGAAATTTTTCAACACAAGCAATGGTGAACTGGTGAATGTTTAACAACCAGCTCTCCTGGGGGGAAAAATCCTGGTTTTTAGCATTTGCCAATTCCTGTGGAGTCAAAACTTTCACTCTGGCTGATTTCAAGCTACCAATAGGACATCACTGAACAAGATGCTTGGACAAGATGTGCACAGTTGGTTCTCACAAGCTGATGCCAGCCAGCTCCAGCACACTGCTAAGAAGGAGACACAGACTCACCTCCCATTGGGAGCAGTATCAAATAATTTGCAGTCATTTTGTTTTGGCTTCCACATTCTACTCTCTGGCCATAAATTATTTACACTCCTATAACACACAAGAGCCAATCTCATCCCATTACAGTATTAGACCTAGGTCCAAGGTCTAGTATCTAGTCACCTACAGACCCAGGTTTTGATGAAGCTCCTTAAGTGTCATTGTCAGGTAAGTTCCTATTGCTTTTAAAGATCTGTGAGCTAATTATTAAAAATTATTGCAAAATATTTGCCTCTCACATACCCAACATACTACATACCCTACCTGCAATTGTGAACACACAGCCAGAATCACCAAACAGTCACTCCTGTTCAAAAAGTATGGGAATGCAAGGCAAACAGCAACCACTGCTCCACAGCAGTTCTGAAATCCAGCCTGGTACCAGTCACCGGCTTCTTAATTAGGGCCCTAGACTATTCCTGGCTCCACCCCTGGGCTCTAGTTCTACCTTCTGAGTCATCTTTTTTCCATTCTAAATAGCCTGTTGCTTGCACCTGAGAAATATTCTTTAGCCTGCTTCCTGCCTAAAGTAGTTTGAGGTTCAAAAGTCTCTCCTTGATGTGTACTGTCTCTCTCTGTTTTAGTCTACAAAGAAACAGAGACAGTAAAATCAGGTTAAAGCAGGTGGTGTGGAATAGTGTGATAAGAGAAAAGAATCTGGGAGGTCAGAAGGTAGCCTGAGAAACATATGAGAATAAGAAGAAAAGCTGTGCTCTAGGAATAATCTATGGACTGATGATTAGATCTGAGATTCCTATGTAGAAGAAGGTGTTCCTCCACTCCCTGGGAGACCTGGGAGCGAGGCCTCCATGACCTGAAACTTGAGACTAGCCCGGTTTTATTATTTGCCTTTTAGCCTGAAGATCATAAAGATGTGTATCTTCTTACTTAGTCATTTTTCTAGTTTATTTCTTTTTTAACCTAAGAAGTAAATACTCATAAATTTCAAATAATCCAGAAATAAGTCTACTTGCCATTACAGTTTCTTCGACCATCCCCCAAGGCAATACTATTAACAATCTCTCAGTGTATACTGCCTAAAGTAGTCTATGCATAAACACTAGATAGGTGATGATAGATAGATAGATAGATAGATAGATAGATAGATAGATAGATAGATAGATGATAGATAGATAGAGATTTAATTTATATTTTTACAAAAATGGGGGCATGCTGAGCATACTGCTCTGCTCCACTGCTATTTGTCCTTAATTATGTATTTTGGAGATTGTTCCCTAAGAAAACGTCAACTTATCTATCATACTTTTCCCCCTTAGTTTATTTTGTGACTTATTCCCCACCTTCTGGAACTTCACTTCTTTCTATAATACACTTCCATAGCATCCAGCTCTTTTCCCTTCTAAAGCTCACCACAGTCCATAATAATCAGCAGTTATATATTGCTCATGCTGACTACATGCAGTGCATAATTTTAATACTTTCTCAGTGTTAACTCATTGAATCCCTGCAAAGCCTTATGAGGTAGGTGCTAGTGGGAAATGAAACTTCCCAAGGACAAACAGCCAGAAGTAACCGCGCTGAATTCAAACCCAGATGCTCTGACACAAGAGTCCATGCTCTTTATCACTTTGCTATACTTCCCCACCCCAGTCCTGCCTTGTTGGAATAAGGGATCAATGTCTGTTCTTCTCACTAGACCTCAGGGTAAGGACCATGTTGGCATTGCTTGCTGTCAATCCCCTCAATAAACGTGTGTGAATTGAATGCCAATAATGACCTTATGCTCTCGATACTCTCAACTATGGGTTCACTTAATGCAGCAACTCTAGGAAATCACTATTATGATAATCTCAGCTTTACAAGGGAGGAAACTGAGGTGGTAGCTTGTAAATGAGAGAGCCAGGTCTGACTCTAACGCGTACACCTAACCTCAATGTCAGACCAGCCACTCTCTGCACACCCACCAGCCTCCTCCCCTCCTAAAAACATCCAGAGAACTCCGAGTACCCAGAACTGGCTCTTAAGCAAAGGCTATAGTTCCTAATGTTCCAGAAAATATTTAGAAGATGCCTGGGTTATTATTTATTATTATTATTATTATTATTATTATTATTATTATCATCCATCATTATTATTATTAGTGTCTCTCCACACCCAGAACTACATCACCACCAGTGCAGTTAAATTGCAACATACTGTAAGGCACTAAGTATCATCTCAATTGTCCTCAAAGGAATTTACATGAGACATTCACACTCCTGAAGAGAAGAGAATACAAGTTTGCCACTCAGCCACTTGATACTTGATGTCTTGAAATTGGGGAAGAGGGGAAAATCTTAGAAAGACTTTCTTTGGGGCGAAGCTAACTAGCAAGCATTTACTGTAAATCCAATAGACTAGTTTCCCCATCTAACATAATTTATCTTGAAACACCGCAGGTGGCCTGTTTCAGGAGCAATGCCGGCTTGTCCACATAGCTCACGGCACTGTGGTCTCACACTGCCCTCTGCAGCCTGGCTGTGGTCTTCAGCTCCCCCAACCAGCCCCAAGTGTCACAACGTGGGACATCCTGCACACACCTGCAGTCCTTCAAGTAGAATCACCACCTACCTTTGGCCTGGAGAGAGGCAAAAAGTAAAATAACATATTATATGACTTGCTGCCTGACCAGGTGCATTTATAGCCGTGATTCATCTCTCTGGCACTGGTGGGTTTGGAAAGCACACCTTGGGGGTTCCATTCATAAAATTCTTTTCTAATAACAGGACTGAATTAGGCCTGTGACATTTACCCCAAACGGTGTGATTTTCTCACTCCAGCCCATCTTCATTTCACAATACAGCATGAGAACCCTGAAGGGGAGAAGGCAGACGTGATCTAAGTCAAAAATATACTGGGTGAAAAAAGAAAGAATTCAAGGGAAAGAACGACAGAACTCTGTGGACTCCACCTATTATTCAAGAAGAAAAAATCCTTAATAGATGGATATTCTGAAATGAGATGAAGAACCTAAAACCCAATATAAATACATTCAAGAAAATTAGGAAAACAATTAAATCTTTTATTGGATATGTGTGTGTGTGTGTGTGTGTGTGTATGTGTGTGAGTGTGTGTGTGTGTGAGTGTGTGTGTGTGTGAGTGTGTGTGTGTGAGTGTGTGTATGTGTGAGTGTGTGTGTGTGAGTGTGTGTGTGTGAGTGTGTGTGTGTGTGAGTGTGTGTGTGTGAGTGTGTGTGTGTGAGTGTGTATGTGTGTGTGTGAGTGTGTGAGTGTGTGTGTGTGTGAGTGTGTGTGTGTGTGTGTGTGAGTGTGTGAGTGTGTGTGTGTGTGAGTGTGTGTGTGAGTGTGTGTGTGTGAGTGTGTGTGTGTGAGTGTGTGTGTGAGTGTGTGTGTGTGTGAGTGTGTGAGTGTGTGTGTGTGTGTGAGTGTGTGTGTGTGTGAGTGTGTGTGTGTGTGAGTGTGTGTGTGTGTGTGAGTGTGTGTGTGTGTGAGTGTGTGTGTGTGTGTGTGTGAGTGTGTGTGTGTGAGTGTGTGTGTGTGTGAGTGTGTGTGTGTGTGAGTGTGTGAGTGTGTGTGTGTGTGTGAGTGTGTGTGTGTGTGAGTGTGTGTGTGTGTGTGAGTGTGTGTGTGTGAGTGTGTGTGTGTGTGAGTGTGTGTGTGTGTGTTCTCCTAGAAAACTCTTCCTAAGTTGGTTGGAAAAGAGCTGTCGCTGTGTTTCAGTATCTTGGACTCTGAGAAGGATAGCATAAATCCCCTTCGCAAACTGGCCACCCGCCTACCTGATATTCTTAGAAGCCTGCTTCCACTGTACACACATAACCTACACACGCCCTCTCTGTGAGTGTTTCTAGAAAAGCCTCCGGAGGCCACAGGCAAACAACCGACTCCACAGCACTCTATGTCAGCTCCAGGGCTCTCCTTAACTGGGCTTTTAACCCAAAGCTCAAGCTCATTGTTTTCAGACTATAGAGCGGGTTGGGGGGTAGCGGGGGATGAGAATCTGATGGGAGTTCAGAGAGATCTTCATCTGAAGAAACAAAAGACAGAAGATAATGCCCCAGTTTGGAAGATTAGAGATGGGGTCAAAAAGGGACTGTGGAGGTCTGTGAACTAGTCAAACGTCAGCAAGCCATTGCCTTTAGCGTCAAGTCCATCTCCTCAATGTTTCAAGGCTCTTCAATCTCTGTTCAAAGCCAACCTCTCATGTCTCCAACCTTCCACTATCCAGCCCAGGGCTCCCCACTATAGTTACCCTGCTCCTCCCCACTCGCCTCCTCTCTTCAGCAGCCATGGGCCCATTCCTCCAGCCCTCTCTGTCCTTTAAGATATAGGTAAACCCCTTTAGTGATGGGCTGTGTCAGTTTAGCCTCTGCCACGTCCGTAGGAGCCACACTGCTTAGGGAGGCCTTCATGGGCATTTCCCTCCTCTCCCTGGCAGACTGCACGTAGCCTGAGGCTAGGCATGGTGCACTTTGTCTGCTGACCAATTGGTTCTCTGGCTCACACTGGCTGGGCGAGCCTGCCTCATGACCCCATCAGAGCAAGGGTCCACGGAGCAGCAGTGGTCTGCTCTCAGCAGCGATCATCATGCCCAGCCCGGTTCCAGGCATTTTCTGGGCAGTCGGCACACTTTAATTAAATGAATGAACAAAACACTGGCAGGATAAAAAATGGAGAGTGACTGCCCGAGGTCACATATGCTAGGAAATATGTCAATCCACTGATACACTCCATCCAGTCGGCAAACAAGAAAATGCTGAGGGGCCAATTTAAAATGATTTGATAGCTTTGCCCATTGCTCCTTATTGTACAATCACAGTCGTAACCGGCTAGTGAATTGTTAGTAATTTACACACACACACACACACACACACACACACACAATTTTGTTGGCAGGGACAGATCTGTCTGGAGTTCCTGAAATGTCAGTGCCTCACCAGCTTACCAGAATCTCCAAAGCTCTAAAAGGAGAGGCATTTCAGACCAGGAGAAAGGACAT
This sequence comes from Myotis myotis, assembly GCF_014108235.1. Classification (NCBI taxonomy): domain Eukaryota; kingdom Metazoa; phylum Chordata; class Mammalia; order Chiroptera; family Vespertilionidae; genus Myotis; species Myotis myotis. Next base: position 15,210,042 of record NW_023416318.1, on the reverse strand, counting down.
TTTTCCGGGTCACTTAGACCCTTTAGCACAGTGGTTCTCAACCTTCCTAATGCTGTGACCCTTTAATAGAGTTCCTCATGTTGTGGTGACCCCCAACCATAAAATTATTTTCATTGCTACTTCATAACTGTAATGTTGCTACTGTTATGAATCATAATGTAAATATCTGATATGCAGGATGTATTTTCATTGTTACAAATTGAACATAATTAAAGCATAGTGATTAATCACAAAAACAATATGCAATTATATATGTGTTTTCCAATGGTCTTAGGCGACCTCTGTGAAAGGGTCGTTCGACCCCCAAATGGGTAGCGACCCACAGGTTGAGAACCGCTGCTTCAGCAGAACACCGCCCAATGGGTTGAGATGGCACAATTTACAAGTTACCCCAATTAGTGAGGCTTGTGTCCTCTGTGTCTCACTGTGAACGGCTTCCTCTCCTTGTAAGGAGGAGATCTCACTCTCACCCTCCAACGTTCCCTTTTCACACCCTGATCTGAAAACAAGAACATACATAGGAGCAAGAAAGGAAAAACAGAAAATGAGGAACAGCCCGAGCCGTCCAACCAGGTTTTCCAAACAGCCTTCGGAGAGTGTCAGTTCCAGGCATGAGATTCTACCTGCATTACCTCTGCAGCTTTCACCCTCTGTCTTGGGGGGAGGAGGATTATAAGACATAGATGAGAAGGAACAAAGCCTTGAGGGTTTTCCTGGGTTTTTGTATATCCACATAAAAGGGGCAAAGGAGTGCACAACTAGCCTATTTCCCCCCTGAAAACGATGCTCTCTGCCTTCAGAATGAACCACAGCCAGGGTCCCAGGAGGAGCTGTTATGTCCCTCTGTCCTTCAGATCCGAGTTTGTGGTCACCCAAAGCCTTGAATCAACGCCATTGTGTCAGATCATCCAAGCTGTCCAGCGCTTTGGAGCAGCTGTGATAAGCTGGTTTTTACAATGCCTGTAATTTACAGAGCAAAAAAAATGTTTTTCTCAAAGATTCCATTTCTTCAGAATCATAAATGGAATTTCGCCATGTTTCAACCTGACAGCCCCACATGTCAGCACGAGAGAATAGCTAAAACTTTAGTCAATGTCCAAATTCATTATGTTATTATTGAGCCACGGGGATTTGCACATCACCAAGGGATTCCTATTTCTAGCTCTATTTGTCAGAGAGTGTATCAGAAACTGAGTTAGCATATACAAAAAAATAAAAATAGCAAAGGCGGAGGAGGGAGAGGAGGAAGGAGAGAAAGAAAGGGGGAGGTAGATTTATTGTAAGAATTATTTGAGGTGTCTCTCCAAATTCAAAGCCAAGAATATATAGTCATACCTGAACCAAGAACGGAGAAAATCATTAGGAACCCGGGAAGCAATTTTAGACACCTCCCAACTCTGTTTTTCTCTATGGGTGTGCTACATTCTCTCTCTCTCTCCCCCCTCTTCCCCTTCCCCCCCCCTCACCCCCTACTCCCTTCTCTCTCCCTCCCCTCTTGTCTACTGTCCTCTCTATCTCTCTTCCCCTATCTCCGTCCCCTAGCCTTACCCCATTCACTTCTGTGTCCGCATGACAGGCTGTATCAAGTGTCCACACAGAGTCCCATCAGACATGGGGTTGGGGAGACGGGCAGGCAGTCACCTGGTCCAGCATGGCGATAACCCATAGATTGAAATCTGGCTATTGGATTTGGCAGACGTCTCAAAAGATATATACCCCATCAACACCTTCAAGCTATTGAAGGGTGAGGAGATGGACATAAATTACAAATTTGTCTAAAACTAAATATAGCTTCCACACAGCTAGACGATACCAATTAAGAATTTATGTATTACAGATTAAAACATTCTACTCTGCAATAATGAACATCAGTTGTATTTAACATAGTCACCCAAGGAACTCTAAGGGGTAACATCCCAGAATCAGCTTTGTAAAGAGGTGGAATAGGGAATACTTATGTGGGAAGAGTTGAGGGAGCCCATGAAGGCGGAGGGATTGTCCTGGGCAAATGAAAGGGCAAATGAAGGAGAGAGTGCTGTGAAAAGGAGGTAGCAGGTGCAGCCTGGAAAGTAAGCTGCCTTGTTTGAAAGTCCTTCTGGGAAACAGTAAGGTGTCATATACTAAAAAGCCTTAAGTATTTACAGCCTTGGGATTTATCCCAATTAACGTTTTTCCTAAAAAGGAAGAAACTATGGTATGAAGATATTCCTTGTAATATTATATATAATAGTAAAGAAAATCATGAGCATTCTAAGTATGTGAGCGTAAGGAAGCAGATATGTAAATTATGGCATATCCACTTGGAAGACTGTACATCCACTGAAAGTGGTAATTACAAAGATTAGGTGCGACTTGGAAAAAATGCACATGAAACAACGCTAACCCAGAAGAAAGCAAGTTACAAATTATCTAAATACTATGATTAAACCCATATTGAAATATGTTTCTGGGGAGCAAAACAAATAAGGAATCCTTAGCATTGAAAATACTTGTATGGGGATGTCTCTATTTTAGAGAGTTTGAACGATGCTATCACAGTGATTATAAAACGTTTTGTAAAGTCACACGCAGCGAGCCCTGCTGGTTCCTTGTCTTCGGCCTCCATTCCTCACTAAGAATGTGTCTCTTGCTCAGGAACGTAACTTCCACTAACAGGCTGCAATCCTGCTTCCCAGGAAAAGCCACCGGCGCTCAAACTTCCAGTCAGCACGTCCTCCTCCCGGTCACTGCCTGCCTCTGCGTCCACTGCGTCCACTGCGCCCACTGCGCCTGGAGGCAGCTGGGACTGGTCAGCAGCAGAAATGGATTCCTGGAAGCTCCAAACCAACCAAGAAAAAAGCCAGACACCCCCAGTGGCAGACGGTTTAGTCTTACAGTTTTTATTTATTTTCTCGGCACACCAGGAGAGGTTAGCTGATGTACTAGCAGGGTGACCAATACTTTTCTGCTTTAGAAAATGTCTGCTTGGCAGTGTGGCACTCTCACGGAGCAAAATGTCACATCTTTTGTCCCAGCGTTCCAGGGGAAGCTCTAGCAGGAGAGTTTTATCAGTGCAAATAACACAAAGGCCTCCTTCTGTCTTAAAAACACAGGCCTGGGATACATCGTAAGATGAACCAGCCATTGTTTCTGCACAGGCACAAAAACTCCTTCCCCCAGCCCCCACCCCCAGCCCATTTATGGGGTTTCATTAAGGCCCACGGGTGCCTCTGACTTATTTATTTAGGAAACACTGTTATTGTCTTAATGTAAACAGAACTCAAGATCAGTTGACAGTTGGAATGGTCTACCAGAAAGGTTTTCAAAGGAGCCTCCTTTGGAAAGGGGTCCCTCCATTCAGCTCCTGGTTCCTGTATCATACTGCCAGCACTGTTCACAAAATAAACAAATGTTTGTTTTACAACATGGCAAAGGGGACTCCCATTCAACGCTGGCCAGATATGAAAACAAACTTTCACATATAAGGGCTTTTGATACACATGACTTACTTGGATGACAAGGGGCTTGGCTGGGGAGTGCTTGAAGCTTATTAATATTGCACAAAAGACTTTTGTTTATCATTTCGCCGGACTGCCTGGGAATCACAAGACTCAAGCCGCCACCCGGCTGGTGTCCTAGCATTTCAGCAGCCGTAACGTGTGGAGATTGCGAAAGCACTGCTGGTTTGGAGCCAAAAACAAACTCTCCACAGACCCAGGTGAAAGCTCAGAGCTGCTGGCCTCTGAGAACCAGGCTTGGAATTTATAAAGAGCGAAGGGGCAAGAGCTCCCCCTGCAGGTAAGAAAACAATGGACGCTTTGAACCTTCTTGTTTGCAAGGGGGCAACTACTTAGAAAACGTGGCACCCATGGCCGGCCTAAGCTCGGGACATTTCCCCTCCTGTTCACTAAGTCTGGGTCTCCAGCTTTGGGGTACTTCCTCTTTTAAGATGACCAGCTCTACCCCTGGAACATCTTATGAGACCTAAACACTTTGAACAGAAATATGAATGTGGGAGGATGAAAAATCAGTTCGTTGGGCACTGGTTTGTTTAGCTGGGAAGGGAACTGAGTAAATCAGAAACAATCTCTGTCCACTAGACTGGTCCTGTCTAATACAGTAGCCATCAGCCGCCTGTGGTTATGACCACTTAATATGTGGCTAGTACAATTGAGATATGCTGTAAACGAATGTAATATATCGGGTTAATTTTTCACATTGATCATATGCTGAAATGATAATACTTGGGATGTAATGGGTTAAATAAGATATATTAAAGTTAACTTCACCTCTTTTAATGATCTTTAATGTGGCTAGTAAAAATTTTTTAATTACATGCACATCACATTAAATTTCTATTGAACAATGGTATGTGATAGAATAACTTAAGGCTTATTTTTTAAAAATAAATGTTTGACCCTGTAATACTAGTGATTTGTGTCAAGTGAATTGATTTTTTTTCCTTAAGTATATTTATCTAATTCATAGACCTGAATCTACTGAAAAGAAAGGAAAGTTGGGAAAATACTATTATAGCCTGCCCTGCAATTTTCAGTTTGTTTAATTTGAAGTCTCAACAAAATGGAAGTAAGTCTTTAGTTTGAATTAAGTTCATAGTATATGTTAAAAAAATATTTCAAAGATAACCTGTTTTTCCTACACAATCTCTCTTCTCCTGTGTATATTTAACAAGTCATTTTAAGAGAGAAACAAATGTCTTTCACAATAACGGTCTTGCAAAATTGTTGTCAAGTCCTTGGACAGCAGATATTTGCTTAACCCCTTCTGTAACTGCCAACCTCACCCACCTAATCAACCCTCCTGTAAGCAATGTTTGGGGTATTTGAGGTGGGTGTATGGGATGATGTGAGAAATATGTAACCCTAAAATAGTCACAGCAAACAGCAAATTCACAATAATGTTTATATGAACTACTCAAAAGTCACTTACAGTGGACAATGTTATCCTAATTCCTGAGTTAGATTTAAGTGGTACCAACAGCCACCTTTGATAAACACACTCAGATCTGGCCCATGATCACCAAACCCACCAGTAAAAGATGGCCAGCATAGGTCAAGCTTCCCAAGTCTGCTGTCTTGGATTTGACCTTTTTTAGGAAGTCCCATGAATGTGCCAAGATATCACTAAAAGAATAACTATCTCTGTGATGAGACAGCAACATAGAGATTCCAGAATCTTTCTGAAATCTTTCTCTAAAATTTAGCCTTAAAACTGTGTCAAAGATGGGTGCAGCATTACAGGGCCCACAGCAAATGGAAAGAGAACACTTATAAAACAGAGACACATGGGGAGGGGGGCAGGAGTGAGGTGAAAGGGGCCAATAAGGGGGAAAGGAGGGACAGCTGTAATACTTTCAACAATAAAGATAAATCAAATTTAAAAAGTAAATTAAAATTAAACAGAGATACAGTGAGCTGAGGAAGTGCCCTCACCCTCTGAGCCTCTTCCAGTGCAGCGCGTAACCCAGCCAAAGGGGGATGAGCATAGCAAAGCAAATTGCAGCTACCATCTTTGAGATTACAGATGAAATTGCCAGGGAAAAGAAGCTCAAACAAGCAAGGTTTTCAGTTACAAGTCAGAACAAATATGGGCGCCTGGTGAATAGCTGCACAGAGAAAAATTTGGAGTGGTATCCAAGACCCTCATCGTTCTGCCTACAGACAGAACTGATGGCTCTGGGGAAGAGAGGCTACCACCCCACCCCATGAACTGTGGGTCTGGGCTATGGTATTGGGAGAGCACTGGAGTGGGACAGGACAGTCACTGAAGATACTTCCTGGTACGGTTTTCCATCTGACCTTATTATTCTGGCAAGGCTGCCAGCACCGTATAATCCCAGCATTGTGTTCACAGGCAATTCCTCTGCTCACTAGCAGAAGCTGAGTCCAACTTTGCTCTTGTCGGGGCTTGTGAATCAGCATGGACCAACAGGAGCTAGCTGCAAAGAAACAAGGGTGCTACTCACTGGGAGGAAGGCATTTGTATCAGTTAGGAATCACATTTGATTGCTGGTAGCACCGTCTAGAAATAACAGTGATTAAATCAATTTGTTTCCTTCTCCTGTGAAAGAAGTCCAGAGTGAGGCCAGTCCAGGACTGCATGGCAGGGCCATGGTGTCAGGCTCCTTCTACCTTTATGTTCCATCACCTCTAGCATGTAACTTCCATCGTTAAGTTTGCCACATGGTCTACCATGGCTGTTGGAGAGGCACCAGTGGTCACATCCATTCTCAGGCGTAGAGCAGAAAAAATGAGAAAAACTAAAGAGAAAAACTAAAGTCAGCTATTGTTCCCTTCTCAAAGGCTTTCCTGGAAGTCCCACCCAACGACTTCTTAACCGCATTGCTAACTTCTAACTATAAGGCAGACTGAGCACACTGTCACTCAAATAAAATTTAGTTTCTGTTACAAAGTAAAGAAGACTAAAACGAATATCCTTTGGTTGCTTCAGAAGCAAGCAAGGACATCTCTAAAGGAGAGTAGGTCCAGTTGTGGATGTTTGTTTCAGCCTTAACAACCAAATTAACAATAAGCATTATAACCACTGGGGCATAGTGTACTGTTTAGACTTCTGCCTTCTGTTGGATCCTGGAATTGTTTCTTAAATTTTTTTGCATCCTGTGCCAGCTCTCCATAACATCTCTTGACATGAGGGACAGTGTCCCTGGGCTATAACACTGTCAACCTCTACAACAGTCAACATTACGGTACATCTGTGTACTTTGATAGTCAAAAAAATTAAGCCCCATCATTGGGTTAAGATTACACTGTCCACGCCATTGAACACAGTGCTTTCTCTAAGGAGAAAAACAAGCTACTATACAAGTTGCCACCTACAAATACAAAAAATGACATGGACAACGGCAACGTCTAACCAGATGATATAAACCCTGATCTGACCCAATGACCTGGACATGTCGAGTGAAAGTGGTTATTTGGTTTGTAGGTCTCTGGAGAGTAAGAAAATGCAAATATAAAAGAGGTGTCTCATGAAAACTCCTGGATGATGATAATGCGGATAATGATTATGAGAATGACAATAAGAATGATAAATGATCTCCCCCCGCTTTGGGTACAGTCCCACTAAGTGGGATCCCTTCCATTTCTACTGATTCCTTCCATTTCTAATACATTTCTCAGTTTATAGGCAAATCTAAGATCTCATTTGTGCCTCAAAATTCAGAAGTAGGAGGGATAGGTATTATTATTAATGTTTTAAAATTGATGGGTAAGAATCTCAAAAATAACAAGTGACTTACTCAAGTTGTCACAGTCAGTGAAGAGGAAGAAAGCCAGCACTGAAATCGCACCCTGGCTCCTGGGCTGGGACTCTCTGTTATACTTCTCTGGCAGAACATTTATAAGCTTTAGACTTCTTTACTTCATTAAACCCTGAAGTTATTTTTTGAAGACTTTAAGGTCTTTAAAGGCAAGGGTTGTGTCTCTTCATCATGAACTTTGTACATACTAGGCTGGACACTCAATTAATGTTTATTAAAGATAATGATGTACTAAACAGCATCCAATAAGTTTGGCAACATCTACTATTAGCATAGTGAAAGGAAGAATCTGAAAAAATGGGAGGATACTGACCTTTTCTACTGAGGATACAAGGACACTGGTTCTACATTTAGTTTCTGGGTCTTGGGGGAAGGGGAGATAATCAAAATTTGATTTCATTGTGTTAGAGTTGCTTTATATTAATAAAGAGATGGAAGCTGGAAAACCTCTGTAGTACCTTTTATTACTACAACTCCATGAATCTCTCTGTCCCCCAGTTTGCTCCTAAATAAAATGAAGAGGTGACACTACCTATATAATAAAAGCCTAATATGCTAAGTGTCTGTTCAACCAATCAAAGCATAATATGCTAATGATATGCTAAGGTCACTCAACCGGTCGCTATGACGTGCACTGACCACCATAGGATAGACAGTTGACTGGTCGACCGTCAGTCACTATGATGTGCACTGACCACCAGGGGGCAGATGCTCTGATAGGTAGGCTAGCTTGCTGCTGGGGTCTGGTCGATTGGGACTGAGCAAGACGGGATGGACATGACCTGGTGTCCTCCCACGGTCCCTCCCTCACAACTAGCCCTGATCGACCCTGATTGGGACTGGGCGAGAGGGCCCTGATCAGCCCCGCTCACCGGCCAGGTGGAAGGACCCCACCTGTGCATGAATTCATGCACCGGGCCTCTAGTAATAAATAGAGCAGTAAGGTATTACAGGTCAAATCTCCTTTGGTCTTTTTGGAAGTGTTATAGGTCTCATTTAGAACAGTTGCTCTTCCTCCTGTCAGTAAGTTGCACCTCAACAAATCCTCATTCTCTCCATGTAAACACAATCACCAAAAATGAAGACAACTACGCCCCAGTGAAAAACTCTGCAAAGATATGCTCCAGAGGTTTCCTTCTCAGGCCCCTATTTCCACCTAAACCCTCAGTTCCTAAATTTCCACCATCGCTGAAACTGCAATAAAAATTTCGAAAGTTGGGGTCTTATAAATCCAGTCTCCTATACATCCTTACCCCAGATCTGAGCCAACTAATTCTATAGGTTAAATCCAATCTTTAAATTTCTCTACCAACGAAAGAGAATAAAAAAATTATGAATTCCCATGGCCTCAGTTTAAAAATAGAGTCATGTCTTTAAAAGATTCTGACCTCAGATTCCTCATCCCATCCTGTTGAATCACCCACCATTTACAATGTCAGAAAATCTTGACTTAAATCTTTCCTGCCTCAATAATCAGCCCAACCCACCAAAAGCCTCACAAATCATTCCATCCTTGGAGTCATGTTCTGGCTGGTGGCCTGTGAAAATCTCCTTTTGGGGAAAAAATAAGAGTGGGAGCAGTCAGCCTGATGTGTTTCACAATCCTTTATACCACCCCTGAAATGAATCACCAATACCCATAATTCCCTTCTCCTCTCCAGTTTAGATAGCTGTGTGTTGTAGCTGAAGATGACAGAGATAGTGATGACATCAATGACAATGATAATGACATGAACGATAGCAACACTTTTTAAACATTGCCTACGGTGTCTTGAGTGCTAGAGATGCCTTTTCTCGTTTAAGCTCAACAACCTTCTCCAGTAGTCTTACTAACCCCACTGGTCTTCTCATTCCACAGATAAGGAAATTGAGATTTAGAGAGGTTCACTAACTTGTCCATTGCTCCAAAAACCTGAGTTCAAACCCAGATATGTATGGTTCCAAGTCCTGCACACATTAAACTATCCTGTTTTGTGGAGATTGGAAGCAATGATGAATCTGAGAGTCTTGTCCAGAGGAGACTGTAGAAGACCCTCAGCCATGAGAGCTGCAGAAAGAGGATCACATGAGAAGCTACCCCACCTCCCCAAAAAAGATAAACAGGACAATGCTATTTAGGCAATTATTCTTAAACCAGATTAAACAATGACAAATCCATTAAATTGGAGACAGTGTTCTCTAAATTTTTATAATCAAATTTAAGAATGCCATATTTGGAAAAGTTTTCATAACTTAGGGGTACCAAAATAGTAACAATAACAACTAAAAGCATCAATTTCCCTTTTTTCTTTTACCACCTGTGGACCTCATGGGGTAAGGGCAGATGGTAAATTTGGGGGGAAGCTGGCCTATTTTGAATGCTTATTTACAAGGCTACATTCATGCCATCCACCAAACACCATCTGCTGGGCTATTTCTTCCATGAAACTAGAGCATTTTGTTCCATAGCAAATAAAAGTGCAACCAGAATTCTATCAGCATGCTGTGTTTGGGAGAGCACCAACACTTTTCAAAACCAGCTTTAATCCTTCTCCAAGTCCAATGCAAAGAGGGCTCCCCTAAGAACAGTAACCCAGTCAACACATTCATTCATTCATTCGCAAACTCACTTTGAAAGAAAGCTGGCCTGCGTGGTCCAGCCAAATGTGGAAAGTTAATTTTACAACGTGAACTGTTTTCACCCTGGGCCAAGAGACAAGTTTAGGCACCATGTGACCCTGGAGTGATTTAGGAGTATCTTGGGACTCCAAAACATGAGGGTATTTCAGCAAGGAGCCCCCACCTTCCCTATCTCCCCCTCCTCCTCATCCCCTAAAGCTCCCAAAGAATGTCTTTCATGTTTGCTGCATTCACTTCTCAACATGCTCCTGGTGCCTGTCCTTGAATTCTCGGCTCATTGCCCCTGAATCAAGGGAAGTCAAGTTGAATCTTTCAAAATGGGAGCATGCAGTAAGAACATCAGCAATGGGGCAGGGAACTCCACCCCATCTACTTTTGTTTTAAACTCCAAATACCATTTATTATTCTTAAAAGGCAGAAGGCGCTCTTGTTTCAAAGGAAGAGCCTTAGATTAGGCATCAGGAGATCTCGATTTATTTCCAGGACTGTCACTGACGGGCTCCACAGATTTTGATAAATCATCTAATTTCTCTGTCCCCCCAGTTTGCTCCTCGATAAAATGAAGAGGTGACACTATATTACTGTAAATTAGGAAGCAAAACCTCCATAAAGTGAGGGAGATGAGAAAGGAGGGTGGCCAAGGAACCAGAAACCTCCAAAGAAGCTCTACAGCAGATACACATAATCCCTGGGGCAGCCCCAGGAAACCAGAGTGAGCCTTGGCTACTCACGGACCACACTGCCTGCTTCCTAGTTTTGTGGCCATTCCACTAGTGTGGGAGTGAGCTCAGGAAAGTGCAATAGTTAAAAAACAGTCTTGGGAGTCACTCTGGACCTGGATTCTTCCTTTTACTCCCTCCATGCCTTTGGCCTGTTATTTACTTCTTTAGCCTCATCCTCTGTGTCTGTAAAATGGGATAATAATAGCTACCTCTGTTGGTGCGCTCATGCAGGCTCACAAAAGCCAATTGTTAGATTTTCTAGAATTTTACCAGCTGGCTAACATCACATTGGTAGTTTGAAATAGATCATCGTGGGCGCATTTACCACAGAAATCAGCAAATGCCACAAATCTGGGCATCTCACCCCCCATCCCCACCCCCAAAACTGGTTGTTAAACACTGAACAGATCACCACCTCCCACTGGAAGGACTAAATGAAGCGTTTAGCACAATGCTCAGTGCATGGCAAGAAATGAGAGTTCTTGTTTTGGGTGACTCAGGACATCCTCTCTCTCTTTCTCCTTTCCCACTCTTCTCTGACCTCAGATCTTACACTTTTTGCCCAGATGAGAGAGTCTCTTCAGTAAAAAGCTCTTCTCCATCACTCATCCTTATTGATTGTGGCCTCTCATTCAACAGACTTGAATTGAATACCTACTGTGAGTCCAAATGGGTGCCAGGCAATGTAGATGCAAACATGACTGAACAAAACCTGGCCCTGATCTTGAGATGTTCACAGGGCTTTTGGTGGACAGACTGCAACTGAATCTATGAGGGGAGCCTTTTGCCATCAATGTGGAAATCAGAGGATGGCAAAGCCACTCCAAACATCTCAAACTATCCTGCCACTTGGATCACAAGGCTTTTGAAGCCTTCAGGGTTAACTTCAGCCACAAAGTGCAACCACCTTCTCTATAATGACATAATGATTAGGACTACAGGGCACTCGGTTAGCTTTCCTGCTCTCCCTGCTCTGACAGCATTACCCTACGACTGGCAGCATACTTCCCCACTGGCTATGAGGGTTGCATGTATGCCGCCTGGAAACCAGAAATGTGTAACATCAAGTCTGGCCCCTCGCCAAATTTCTACAGGGCATTAGTAACAAACTGGTGAAGCTCATTAAAAAAAGAGAGAGAAACCTATAACCATTAAAAGTCCATTAAGCAGCCTGTCATTTTGTAGAGCTAAATAGCCCACAGTAATCAAAAGCATATGAACCCCAGCTGGGATATCCAGTGAATTGTTTCGATTTAGGGGAGAATTCATCAAGAAAGATTGTTCTTGGGATTGGGTTGATTTTTCTCCTTCAGTTCCTGGCCCCACGTTCCATTATAATTAAAGTGATTGATGCACCTCCCAGACAGAGGTGAGCAGTGACCACCAGAGCCAAAACATCTGCTCCTTCCAAGCAGACAGCTAATATGGAACTTTAGTCGAAAGGCACGTAACCTGAGGTTACCCCTCCACTGTCAATTAGGTATGGCACAGTCAACTCTTTGCTTTCCGGCTGGATTACCTCGGGGTTATCTGTGAAATTTCTCTTTCCAACTATAGAAGGACTTTTATCTACACCTAGATTTTGGTCAAGAACCAACTAAGTCTGAGGCCAAGAAGGGGCAGGTCCTAAAATGAGAGATCAAAGATCCATTCATCAACAGGAAATGTCTTCTTGTCCATGGATGGACACTTTTAATTTCAGAAATGCAGGTTCAATTCTTCAAATTTACCACCGTCTCTCCACCGCCCTTCTCCTTTCCCCTATCCCTGGTCATTCCATTGCTCATTAGTGCCTCCATAGGTGAATGACCATATGCTGAGGAAAGAAGTAAAACTCAAGGCAGCGGTTTATGGTGACACATTAGCAGTTCTGGCTCTGATGTAAGAATAGTGAGAAAGGACAAAAAATTAATGCCTCAAGACAGGTTTAGGAGGTAATCATCGGAGTTACTTCTCCATGTTTATTTACTCCATCATGACCCTGGATGGAAGCAAATTGTTGATATGAAATGAAAGAACAAAGATGTTCAGCTCAATATAAAATCTCCTGAGAGCAATCATGTTTCTTTCCTATATCATTCTAACTGACCTTTAAAAAAAAATTCCCCCTCAGAAGCCAAGAGTTTGATTTTAAAAAAGAAAAAGTCGTGCTCAATATAATAAACTCCTCCCCTCGCCGCCATCTTTTCCAAATTCCTCTACTAATTTTGGTCTAGCACTTAGTGAACTGTTAAATTTCTGTACGTGTGATTGCGTCCATCTCCCATCATTGACCGAATGGTTCTCAAGGGCAGGGACAACATTTGCTTTCACCCTGTATGTATCTCCTATAGCAACTCCTTAGTAGAATCCATGCAACTCAGGGTATCTCACTAAATATTGACGGAGTGACCTTTCAAGGTTGCCAGACTCGGCATCCCAATCTCTCAGAAACAGCTTCCCAATACACCAAGCATTTAATGAGCCCCCATGCTGTCCTCACAAGTTCATGTGCCTTGGGAATAAAAACAGATCAATGTCCCATTTATGCACTGAATTGCTTAAACCTACATCAGAGATTATACATACATATACTGTGTATCTGAAGATAAATGCCTCCCTAGCCTCTTCTTACCTTCTGCATCCAAATTTTTCCCAACCTTCAAGGGCTGGCTGTCCTCCCACTTCCACTAGAAAACCTTCCCAGTATACCCAGTTCAGACCAATGAGAAAGAGAATCCTTAAACTCTAAGTAAATAACAACCCACTGATACCTCTCAAAACTGCCTTCAGTTGACGTAATTAAAGCAATTATTTAATTCCAAGGGCTCTCCACCTACCCGATAAACTCTTTAAGGGTAACAATTAGAGTTTATCCAACATTGTATTTCTCACAAGCCAAGCAGAAGGCCTGATGCGCAATGAATAGCATGAAAATGCAAGCAAGAGAGTCAGTGAATGACAGTGAACATGGGCGGACCGGGTAGGGTCAAGTTAAATAGGGTGAGAATGAGGGTAGGAGGGTTGCCTCTTAGATGAAAAGTGAGACAAATTCTTGGCCCATCTCATTAAAAGCATGCCCTTATCCCGTCACTCTATTTCAGGGGACACCTTAAGCTTGCAAATCTGGGGAGATGTGACCTATTGCTGGACAGAGGAAGTCTGTGACCCTTGTGTTCTTTCTTCCGTGGATGTCTAATAGTGAAGGAAAAATAAATGTATAAAAGGCCATAAATCCCCTTGCAAAAAAAAAGGCCCCTTTTTAATGCCCTATAGCTAGGACTTAAGTTAAATTGCAGACCCTTTCCGAAAAATTTGTAAGACCCTTTCCATTTATTTGCTGCTTTGACCGCCACCCCTTCCAGAATCAGGAACCTTGCTAGGGATATCTCTGCCGGTGAATTTCTTTAAGTTATGCTATACCTGTATTAAGGGCATTAAAACAATCACATGCTTTCAAATCAACTTGAAAACTATTGAATAGTTGTAACCTAGACCATCTGAAAAGCATAGCCTACAATCTTTACTATCTGGCCCTTTATATAAAAAGTTTCATCCCTTCCCTCTACTAGCCTCCACCTTCACCGCAGGCTGCTGCCCAGAAGCGATTATCTCCTGGTCTGCATCCCCACAGGCCCCAGCTGTGTCTCTACTGGATGTTCCTATTCAATTGCAAGCACCAGAACAGGGAAGGCATGTTTCTTATTTCCTTTTAGCTCCTCAGTGTCCAGCACATTGCCCCATCATAGTAAGTGTTCCACTCACATGAGCTGAAGAGATCAGCTAAACTTTTAAGGCCTCCAATATATGTATTAACGAGAAGAACACAGGCAAGGAGAAAAAGGAATTGTCAGAGTTACAGTGCTAGAATTAGAACATGGACATTTTAGTTCAAATTCAGCAAAGCCTCTAATGTAAATTAGAGTTGATAGTCCTATGATTATTGCTGGCTACTCAGTGATACTGAGTCTTCATTTTTTACATATATATATATATATATATTCATTCTTAACTTTAATAGTTTTTCTTCACAATATCATTAGAACAACACATCAATTACCTTTAAAAATATGAAAGTGTTGAGCCCCACTCACAATTTTAAACAGGGCATTTGTATTTCATATTCTGTGGGAAACTGAAAATAACCATACACAAGAAGGTGAATGGTACCTTGTAGCTTACTGATTCAATGAAACTTCATAGCAACTGAGGATAAAAAAAAACTTCACTGTGCCTTTAAATGCCATTTTGCAGATTGTTCTCATCATCCCTACACGCTACATTATTAAGTGTTAAAATTCTAACATTTATAAAGTACACAGAACCTTATAAAAACCCATTTTACGAATCACTTCCATGTGTAAGAGGACCCAGCTCACTCTTACCTTTCCTCCCCAAGCACCAACTCTACCGCCAGGCAAGGTGCCTGTGTTGCTGCTCCTGGGCTTTGCTTAATCAAGGCAAGTGCTCTGGCCACTCTGTCTGAAGAACACCCAAGAGGGAAAATTGCCACTTCCTTCATGTCAGTCAAATATCAAAGAGGATTGTACTAAAAATCTAGGGAGCTGAGACAGATGTACCTTGTTCATAAGCCCATCGAGTCACTGCCCACCCTCCCCATTAAAGACATCCCAAGGAAATGAGCATTGCAAGGAATGGCTGCAACACAGCTTCCTTCCACCAGCCCTCTTAGCCGTATAAAAGGAAAGAGTCAAGCTCATGAGAGCAGTTCTGCCCAAAGTGTGGTCCATAAGCTGACACTGGTTACACACGATCTGTTACCGTGATAGGGTAGGCACAGAAAGTGAGCAAAAGCATTTGGAAATTGTTTAGCAATTTGGCATTGCCCAGACATCCAAGAACATTATTTTATATTTTACTAGAGGCCAGATGCACTTGTGGGGGGCATCCCTCAGCCTGGCCTGTGCCCTCTCGCCGTCCCCGAGCCCTGGGGGGGATGTCCAACTGATGGCTTAATGGGCCTAAGCCGTCAGACAGACATCCTTACCATTGCCACAGAGGCGGGAGAGGCTCCCATCACTGCTGCTGTGCTCGCCAGCCATGAGCCCAGCTTCTGGCTGAGCAGCGCTCCCCCTGTGGGAGCGCACTGACCACTAGGGGGAAGCTCCTGCATTGAGTGTCTGCCCCCTGGTGGTCAGTGTGCCTCATTAGTGTCCAGTCATTCCACCATTTGGTCATTTGCATATTAGCCTTTTATTATATAGGATAAGTTATCAATTTGCAATGGATTGGGATTTTGTTAATGGTTCTTTGCCTCAAATAGTTTGAGAAGCACTGCACTAGAGAGAACAGTGTGTAATCCAGGACAGCTTCCATCCACACAAGATGTTAAAGATGGTTCCCACTGGCCAGAACTTGGACTTGTTTCCTACCTTCCCTCTGTCTTCAGGAAGCTAAGGCAGTGAACTGGTGCTAATAGGACCAAAGCCCCAAACCCTCTCTCCCAACCCCATTCCTCCAAGGGTACGTTGAGAGAGAAAAGTGTGTCTTTTCAACTGACTAATAATCTGACAAAAGCAAAGCACACACACACACACACACACAAAGGAAGACTTTGAAAAGAGAATTTCTCAGGAAGACCTAACCGCATTACCCGTTGAGCTAACTGTGGGTCAATCACACACTCTTCAAATTGAGACATCTGTTCACTTCTAACACTAAAACAATAATCTTTGTCACATCCCCTCAGTGAACATAATGCTGCCTCAAACCCTGGGATATTTTCAAACTATTTGCATTCCTTCTCCAGAGTAAGAGGTTTCATATTTCAAGAGTGGATTTTCCTCTAAGACTTGTCACCTAATTCATTCCGGGACCAAACTATGCCAGGATATGTTCATCCTTCAGGGGGGGAAGTGGATTTAAAAAATTCATTCATCCATGGACTACATAAGAAACGATCCTAGAAAAGGGGAGCCATCAGCAGAGAAGTATCTAACTGATTAATAAGAGCCGTGATCACATGAAAAATGAAAAGCCTGCCAGGAATTTGCATAAACCCCCAACACAAACAGAAGAGAGATGAGGATGGATTGTTTAAACCAGAAAGCAGAAGTTAGCACCTGTTAATGACCAGTTTGTTGGCTCACAAGCTGTTAACACTCAGACAAACTGGTCGTTAAATGTGGTCATTACTTATTTCAATGCAAAATTTATTAGAGCCCCCATTTGAAGATTTAATGGAAGGGCAATGGGCACCCTGCACACCTGGTATACCCCGAGGAGGCTCAGGGCAGGCTTCTAGCTGCTATGTCCAGAGTAAAAAAAAAAAAAAAGAAAAAGAAAGAAAGAAAGTAATAATAATAGCCATTCTGTCACATCAATTACCGATTTCCTTCAGCAATCAGAATGTTAGATGAGTTCTGATTCACAGCTTGATACCTAATAAGGACCACTTGAGTCTGCATTACTTTGTAGGCCCATTATGGTTAAGTGGATCTGATCTGCGTTCTTCACAAGCCCGCTACAGGACTCATTATTATTAGATAGAGTTTCGATTAAACTCAGAACATTTTTTTCATCTTTCCAGCCTTTTTCAGAGCATAAAAAGAAGTAAGGGGAGAGAGGGCTGAGGATTTGCAGGGACACAAGAAGGGAAATCAGTTGGTGATGGTGAGTCGTGAAGTTTTGAGTAGCATTGTTAGCCTCAGGTTGTCCCTAATATGGTAATAAAAGGGAGGCCACCTGGAACCTCAAGGGCCAGAAATTCTCAAAGAAAATGCTTCTTTGCTACAACACCTAAATCTACCTTTACTTGTGAATTATACAAATAATATCTGTGGTGGGAGAAATTAAATCTCAGGGCCGCAGCCACCCCAGTTAACAACTCATGTTTTTTACTGAGAAAAGACTTAGTCAGAAGAGCACTATGTGCCTCTCAGAAGGCGAGAGAAAGTACATGACAATGTTGGTCTCTTTTCCTCACATGCCTGCATCCTTATGGGACTGGGGTTGCTGGACCTAGCAAATAAAAATATAGGACACCCAGTTAAAATGTTATTTCAGATAAACAATGCATCGTTTTTTTAGCATAAGTAGGTTCTGTATGACATCTGAGATGTGCTAACATAGTAGTCATTATTTATTTGAAATTCAAATTTACCTGGCAGTCCTCCATTAGACATTTGATGATTGCAGAAAATGAAACACTTGGGTTAGTAGCCCCCAAACTGGTAGATCACATGAATCACCTGGGAGAGAGTAAAGATGATCAGGTTCTACCTTCTGAAGATTGTGATGAGGAAATCTGTTTTGTTGAAGCCTAAGGAGGAGGAGGAGAGGAGGAGGAGGAGGAAGAGGAGAGGAGGAGGAGGAGGAGGAGGAGGAGGAGGAGGAGGAGGAGGAGGAGGAGGAGGAGAAAAATGTGTAAGCTTATTTGGGGGAAAAGGGAGCCAGTGTTCAATAATATATCTACATGACTCTAAAATTAAGAAGGAAGTGGAGAGTTAATTGGTGGACTAAGGGCAAACAAAGGTTGGTCTCACAAGGGTCCTCAAAGTCTTATTCATTTATGAGATAGTTCCTGAGTTCCCATAATGAGCAGGGTTATGCCCATGGGGAACCAAAATCCAGTAGAGGGAGGAAGACAGACATTTATGGAGGGTCTTCTGTGTGCCAGCGACCACAGGAATGCTCTGTATTCATTATCTCATTTAATCCTCACAGCAGCCTATCTCTGTAAGTACCACAACCCCACTTCTCCAGATGAGGACACTGAGATTATGGAAGCTTAATGTGCCCAAGATGATGACATTAGCAAGTGCCAGAGGACACATTCATGCCCAGCATGGTCTGGCTCCAAGCATTTGCTCTTTGTACAACAAGCTCATATCCAATAAGCACCAAGTAAGTGGAACAAATTAAGTACAAGAGACAAGTGTCTTGATACTGGATTCAAGTATCAATCAGTCTGGCACTTTTTAGCCCTGGAACCTTGAGTAAGTTACTTAACCGCTCTGTGTTTCCAAACTTGCTGCTACTTTACAACTGTCATCACTGTCACTCAGAGATGCTCAATCAAGACAATCTTCGAGCTGGGATGTAAAAATATGTTCATAATATTAAAGTACAGCAGAGGTCACAACAATCGACAAGAAGAAGCTTCTTCCCAAACCTGGGCTCAAGGAGGCAGGTTCCTTTTATTCTAGAGCTCATGGCTCTGTGACTGTGGGTAACAGAGTCCCCACCTTCCTTCACTGCAGAAGATGTCCCCATAGGGAGGGCTGTCTGTGTCTGGACATGCAGTGGTGGCCCCAAAGCCTCTCCTATGTATTAGTTGTGGAAGAAGAGTGAAGGTTTGTAGGAGTTAGACACATTAGCACTTGGGGTTTTATGAGGCTGAGCATATCAGATGTAAGGTTTATGGGCTTTATATAAGCACTTCTTTAAGTCAAACTAGCCCTCGTGTTTTATATTTCGAGCCAAGCAATTATTTTCCTCCTCTGTAAGATGATATTTCAGGGGTTTCTCTAAGGAGTAAATGAGATAATGTATTTTATATGCTTATTGCAATGCCTGGCATATAGTTAGAGCTCAATAAATATTAGCTGCTATTATTATTATAAATTCTCTCCTACCAAAGTGTGAGCCCCTTAAGGGCAAAAACTATACTGTTCTTTGACCAAAATTCGCAGAGTGCCTTATAAAGAGTAAGTACCAGGTGAATGGGTGGGTGGGTGAGTGGATGGAAGGGAGGGAAGGAGGGAGGGAGGGAAGGAAGGAGGGAGGGAGGGAAGGAGGGAGGGAGGAAAGATGTATAGATGGATGGATAGATGAATTTAATAATGGCTCTTCTGTCAATAATGACTGGGACACTCTTCATGGAGAAGATGAGAATGAAGCTGAACTATTAAAGATAAATCATATGACAATTTCATGGCATAAAACTTGAATAATACTTTCATTCTTCTTTTTCTTATCTCTATAGATAAGGAAGATATCAATAAAAAGGTATAGCTGACCAGCACAACGCCATGCACCCAGTAGATGCTCAAAAGATGTACTAATTCATTCAAAAATATTACTAATTTACCTTTCTCTCATTGAAAAACTTTTTAATGTGACTTACAACATTAAATCCATAGTATTCTTTAAGATAAAATCATACCAAAGCAAGTGGCCAGGAAGACCAGAGAAGAGCTGGTGTTTTTATTCTGTCCTCGGATTGCCTGGGTTTCAGAGGTCAGTGTGATTGCTGCCATGACTTCAGTTAAAATAGAATAATTGGGCCAGTAAAATTTGAAAAGTGTATTTTAATTTGCTCCAGTCCATGCAAGCTCAAAGAAGAGAGAGCGCGAGAAATAGCATATAATAGGAATAGAAAAGAAGGATGTGAGGAAGAGAAAGGCCAGACTATAAATCAAGGGCCAGCAGGCAAAGGACATGAAAAAGAGCCCAGCAGAATTAAAATAATCTGGAACTAAGAGGAAAAACCAAGAGTTCAGAAAAAGTGAAGAGGATTCCATTAATACTCATTTCAGAAGGCAGTAGAGGGTGGACAACCCTTGCAAAGGAAAGAACAGGAGGGAGTAAAAATAAAGTGAACAGCTGCACATTCCTCTCTCAAACCCCAGCAGTCGCCACACATGCAAGCTCTTGACCTTGCCCGTGGAAAGAGCTCCTAAAGGCACAGCACAAGGCTGACCAGCCCTCGGAGGAGGGAGCTGTGCCCAGAGGACTTCGAAGGTGAGCTGGCCCACCTGAGTTGAGGACATCATCAACATGCTGAGGCCATTTTGTGTATAAAAATAAGTGGCAGCCTACACCAAATGATTTTGAGGGTTCAAGCCCTGCACGCCCCCCACAAAAAAAAAATAATGCCCTAACTGCTGACTGACACCTGCAGTTCTGCAATTACAGATTCGTTTATTTCATAGCTTCTTATTCTCAGTTAAAATGAGGATCCTTCTAACAAATAAAGATGAAATATTGCCAGCCACTCATTCTCATTGTGAATTAGTCCTGCAAAATATCTGAAGGTACAAATGCCAACCCCAGCAGGTCTTGCCTGCTCCCAAAATTGTGCCAACTTGTGCTTACTAAGAAAGAAAAATAAATAATAAATAAAAATAGTCCCGAAAGAGCTCTATGACGAATATATGGTGACTGATTTTTTTATTTAAAAGAACAAATGAGATTGAGGTAGACAAGAACTCCCCTTTAATACAAAAAAATAAAATTTCTCCGAACTCATCTCCAAAAAATGATTATGTATCAAGAGTGACAAGCTATTGATCATTATTAGCACTGGATAATGAGTAATGGGCACCTGGGGAATCATAATATTCTCTTCACTTTTATATATGTTTTTAAATCTCCACACTAACAAATGGAATAATCATTTATACTATGTTTCCACTGAATTAATTTTACTGAATTAAAATGAATAATTGAGGGATAGACAATTCAATCTCTCAGATACTTTGTCCATTCCCACCTCCCACCAAAGCATGGATTCTTGGAAATACCCAGTTGCTCTACTGTGGGGAGAATTCTACTTTTCATTTCAGAGTCTCGATGGCAGGTGGGCACTGCCTGAACCTTTATCCCTACTCAGCTGGGGTCCCCACCTATTCGCTAAGTCTTCCATAGACTTTGCCGTTGCCACCTGAGATCTGCACTTTTAGCCTCTTTTTACTGATGCTGTCCTGCAGTCTCTCAGCCTCCAGCCTTGGCCACTGGCTTCTCTCTCAAGATGTTCGAAACCTTTCTTCTGCCTCACAGATGGCCTGATTCTCCTCAACTGCCTCACTCTCCTGCTGAAGGATGCTCCTGTCTTCTCCCTCCTCATCCTGTGTCCAGCCCGTGTCATTAATGCTCTCCGCTGGCTCCATCTCCGTCACATGATAGCTGGCATTAGTCAGCCCTGTGGAGTCTTTGCCTTGTTAGAAGAAAAGGGCTGCAACTCTGATGTCTCATGTGGAGAGAGAGACACACACACAGAGAGAAGTTTATGCTAATTTCTAAAAGACATGACTCACAGCCAAACCACATCAAAGCAGTTCCTAAATTGGCACTCATTACTCCTTGGGGCATCTAAGGCAAACATATTCACGAAATTCACACTCAGCAACAACAAAAAAAGCCTTTCCTGGGGAAACTGTTATTTCTGTATTTTATTTGGAGTCTTCCACAAAGGATGACTGATTCAGGCTAAACATGGAAGTCACATTGGAGAATGAAGACCAGCACAGAACCTCAACATGTGATCAAGAGGCTGACTAGCCCTCAATGAGCAGGTATAGTCATAGAGACCCAGGTCCAAAGAGCCAGGGTCAGCCTGACCTGCTTAACATTTCTGTGACCTTAACACTTGTGTTTACTTCAGTGGGTTAGGAAGCAAGAGGAACTGCAAATTCCGTGAAAGAAGCCAATTCTATACTCTGTGGCCACCTCAAAGCAGCCGTCAGGATCGATTTGCTAGAGATACTCTGTATGGAATACAGTGGGGCCTTGACTTACGAGTTTAATTCGTTCGGAGACCGAGCTCGTTAAGGAGCTCGTTAACTCAAATTACTCTGTCAACTCAATGCAAAAAATCTGCGGAGAGACAGCTGATATCTCAAAAAACTCGTTAGTCGGGACACTCGTAAGTCAAGGCCCCACTGTATCTCTAATGCCAAATCTCTCTTAAAGAGAAGAAATAAAATCGATCTTCTTTAATGTTTACTATCACTATAAATTCTTTTCTTAAATCTTTCACTTAACATTATATCTGTGAGATTAAGTCATGTTGTTGCATATATAGTAGTTCATTTTAAATTGCTATGTACTATTGTAATTGTGGGAATATTATCTATTCTATCGATGTACATTTTGGCTATTATGAATAAAACTATCATGAATATTCTTGTATGCATATTCAAACCCATTCCTGCATATGGCTAGGAGCGAGTCCAAGGTCACATGAATACAGGTAAGTTCAGCTGTGGTAGACACTACTTTTAACCACCTAACAACATGGTAGACCCACAACAACTATCCTGCATAATCCCTCCTCTACTAAATCTGAACACCTTCACTTGCACTTATGTATTCCTCTTCCTCCCAAGATTCTTACCTTGACTTCCTCCTTCCCTCTCTACACTGTGTCCTCTAGTGACTTCACTTATTCTTACACACTTCACTGACCTTCATATTTATTTAGCCACATCCTGACTTCACTTCAAAGCAGCAGTCATGTTCTTCCATCTTCCAGCTCAACGTTTGCACTTGGATGTTCTTCAAATGGTTGAAACATGTTGAATCAAAGTCGTCTTCCTCTCTTCCCACCCTCATCATTTCTCCTTCCTGGTTTTATTGCCCTTTGCCTGGCATTCTGGGCTATAACCTTGGCAGCCCAACCCTTAGGAGGAATTTAAATCCTACCAGTGGCATGGCTACAACAGACCTCAAAGGGAAATGGAGTTCCCCTTCAAAAGAGTTCCAACTGTTAGTTTACTTGAAACGGCTACCAAACTGAGACATAGAGAAAATCTTTTTTGTATTTCCTATCTCCCACATCATAAGGACATGTCACGTAACAGGTCATGATTCAGGACCCAACTCCATTGTCTTCAAATTCTACTTTAAAAGGAGTACTTCCTCTTTTAAGAAGCAATGTTGGAAAGGGAAAGGGCTGTTTACGTAACATTTAAAATCATGGGTTTGGATCAAATAGACCAAAGACCTAGGATTCAAGTCCTTCTCCCACCACCTTTTCACCGGTGTGACTTTGAGTAGCTTACTTCCCTCTCTGGGCCTCAGTTTCCTCAGCTATAAAATAAGGATAAGCATTGCCACCTCACCCTTTGTATGAAAATTAAATGAGATCAAGAGACGTAGCACAGCGTCTGAACCATCCATACTCATTACGTGTGGTTGGCGCAGCTGCTGTTGCCAATTCTCTAAGTGGGAAAACTAGATAAATTGAAACTCGTTCAGTGTCCCAAAGAGGTTGCCACTGGACAAGCAGCAATTTCAAAGTTCTAATTTCTTTTACTTTGCTCTCTGAATAGCTCAGAAGGGATGGATAGGCTGTGAAAAATGTTCTCAGGCTGGTCAATTTGAGGTATTTCATTTCACGGATCTGTCTGGAAACTGCCAGCTCATTTCATTGATCAATGGCCATCCCCGTGTTGGAGTTTAAGTTATTACCATCCGAAACTGAAGCTGAATGAGATCCGGAGGAGCAAGAAGCTGCGAAAGGCACTCCGGCTCTGTCAGAGCCATGGCTGTGCTCCGCAATCACGCTTCAGTCCAGCGTAGGAGCAATTTGCATTTGTACCCGGACTGCTTTCTCTCGCGATGGCATTTTCTCCCCTGGCTTCTGGATACCTTTTTGCAGCTGCCTCAGATGGTACCTTCTGCAAAGCTCTCAGTGCCCGCATGTGAAGCTACCTACCCTGTCTCCCCTCCACACACCCTACCTCTTAAAGAATAAGCAGAGCCAAGCAGACACTGTGTCAATCCGCTTATCAGTCAAACACACATCAAGTACCTGTCATGTACACTGCCAGGAACCTCACCACAGGAAAACATAAAGAAAACACATTCTTTTACCTCAAAGCTTAAGTGACTAACAATACAGGTTATAGCACATGCTAACAGGGTGGCTCAGATAGTTAAGTGTCAAGATAGTAATAGGAAAAAGAATTAACTTCTGGGTTCATGGATCCCAAAAACAATGGTAACCAATACCACCCCACCCATCCCTCTGACACAACCAGGGCAGAACCCTGCACAAAGTGGGTGCCTAATAAATGCTTCTGAGTAGATGCAAACACATGTTTTGTTTTGCTTTGCTTTTCCAGGATACAGAGAGTTTATCCAAAGTCCAATACAGACTGGCCAAACTGCCTTCTACAATGTGAAGGAAGTCTGTGCAAAAGGCACTTTAATTCCATTCTCTCAGCATTACAAGCGGTTGGGCGGGCAGACAAATGTGCCAGGTTCCACGTTATAATCCTGAGCCTGAACTACGGGATCAACATATACATCTGTGTCACCATAAAGAAAACTGCATTTGCTGCCCCTCATGTCTTACAACAGGAATAAAAAATTATAAATGTTTACACCCTTGTCCCACCCTGACATGGAAACTCAAGGAGACCCTGAGGGAGGGGCCAGCCATCACACGGCCTGAACTAACACAGGTAGTTTTAACATGTTCTTCAGCTACTTCCCGATCCCCCCAGAAAATCTTTTTCTCCTTGTAAGCAGAAGTTTAGATGCTGATTCCTCACAAACTAAAGTGATTTACCATATAACAGCAGAAATATAAGTTTGGGGGGAGCCGGTTTATAGGATTGGGTTAGATTCCCAACCTTATTATCTACAAGCCATAAATCCTGGGCAAGTTATTTAACCTTTGAGTTTCTATGCTTTCATCTTAAAGACAAGAATAAGACATTTCTCTTGCAAAATTGTTGCCTGGATTTGAAATAATATAAGTAAAATCATGCAGTGGTACCTAAAAATGCTAAATAAATCACTGTATAGTTATTACCACTACTCCGTTGAACAAAAGTAGTCCAATTCACTACTCTCCAGCTCCCTCCATAACAAATGAAGCTCCCAGCTAAGCCATACAGGACCCTGCGCTCAGAAAACACCCACACTAATTAACAAAACTCAAAATCTTGTGGATCTATCTCATCTGGCCTTCTTAAGAGGAAGAAGATAACATGCAATTATAGGCAGTAAAAAACTGGAAGAAACTCAGCAAACTCAATCTGCCCCTGGGCGCTCCATGAATCTCCGTTCTCTTAGAAACTTCCCGAAAGTACCTACACTGGCCCTTGAGTTACACTCACTCACCTCTGACCTACGGTTATCCGTGTGGCCTATGTCAGTGATTCTATGCAGAACAGAAATTATCTTTCAGGGATTATATTTCCCCATTGATTACTGGTCACCAAGACCGTTTGCACAAAATTCAGGAGGATGGGGAGAGTCAAATCACTTCCATTCACTTGAAAAAAGTCATCATTTGTTATATCTATAATTTCCCAATTCGAACAGGTCTTTTAGGGTTCGACGTGAAGAGATAGGAAAAGGAAGGGTGTTATGCAGCAAGTCACATGGACACTCCTGGCAGGGCTGAAAACGTGAAGGCACACACATCATTCACTAAGTATTTTCTTTCCCTTTGTGCATGGGACCAGCCCTCTGGGTTGCTGTTTCCAGGCCAGGCATACGCCAGGTCCAGTGAGAGACAGAGCCCCACGTTTTGGAAATGGCACTTGGACAAAGTTCTGGGAGGCCCAGGGAACGCAAGGCCTATGCAGCGTGGCCAAGATTCTGATGAACCATAAAGGGGAGGAAATAGCACTTTCCTCTGATTCATGCAAAAACAATTTACTCTCCAGCCTTCTAATCATTCGTGGTCTGAAAACGTGGTGCAACGGGCCTCCCGAGCCACCCCGCTCCCACGGCCTCCCCGGCAGTCCCGTGCCGGGCTGACAGAGAAATCAGATCAAAAGCGAACCTAAGGTAGTGGCACTCTCCCCTAACTGTTGACAGATGGAGAATGGAAGCTACATGAATGCTCTCTCTTGTGTCAGCACTATAAAAACGTCGGACTGACCCATGAAAGATGGAGAAGGAAGCTCTGGCAGCCATTAGGAGCCATGCCTGACTCCAAGCAATAACTCATTCACGGTTTTATGAAAATGATTTTATTGCAGTGGATTGCTTTTTCCCCCCTCTGCAAAAATTACTGCTTATCAGCGTCACAGAAATCAAGCTAAAAACTCCCCACCTTTTCTCTCTTCTAATGCAATCCCTCCCTCTGGCCAGGAACTTAATAAAATGGAACATTTCATTATTCCGGTTTGCATACCTCTTTTGAAGCTGAAACTGTCATCTCAAGTGAGCGCTCTGAAGTGGCCGGTGTTAGGGTAATTTGATTGCCTCTTGTGTTTGCTCAGACACATCTAAATGCCCGAGGAGCCACTCTGTGTCCAGGCCTCTAGCAGGACCGGATTTGGGAGCTGCAATGTGAAGGGAATCGTTCAAAAGCAGTACTTTCCGATTCCTTCAAAGTACAGTTTAGACACGGCTTTTTCATGAGCTATTAACTGCCTGTCAGATGCCTGAAGAGGGGAAAACAAAACCAGGTGTATTGAAAATTCATATATTCACAAAGAGCTCAGTCCTCTGCCTCGTAGGCCCACGTCAGCCTGGGCAATAGGAATACCAGGCTGAGGCGATTGCCTCCCGCAGTGGAAGCCTCCAAGTAAACCTTCTATTGCATTCGGAACACAGAGCCTCCGAGGATGGAGACACCTAGTTGCAACCCTCAGTTAGTAGCCTAGGTGCAGGGTGAAGTCTTAGTAGATGAGCAGACTCTCAGGCCCCACCCTGGACTCACTGAATCAGAATCTGCTTTTGTCCCAGATAACCTCTGGGTCATTTGTAAGCATTACAAATTTTGAGAAGCACTAGTTTATACCATGGAAGTAATATTTATTGGCCTACTCTGGCTGACCAGTGTATTCAGCTATTAACCAGTTACTGTTGCTATAGTCACAAGAATCAGTAAGGTATGGTTCCTGCCTTCGAAGAGTTCAACATCAGGGGGGAGGGACAGCATGCAGGAATGGTTGGTGTCTACGCGGCACTATACAGCTTCAGAAAGGGCCCTCACACACCTAAAGACTTAAAGTGGAAAGTATCAGGCCTGTGCTGTATGGTATTGTCCCCTCTTAAAGCAACCAGATCCTCTGCCTGCAGCCTCTACAGGTCTCCACAATCCTGCCTACTCAATCCCAGCAGCCCAAGCAAGCCTAGTGCTCACTCAAGCTCTTTGGCTTTCAGAGAGCCTTGACCATTGCGTGTCCCAACAGTCCAGCCTTCTGCAAGCTTCTCTAAACACTCCTACCAGAGAAATATTGATTGTTAACAAAATGAGACCCTTTTAACATAGCACAGGTCCCTTTTATGCTTTGTGGCAGAGCACATTTAGCACTCACTAGCTCTGCGTTCCTCCACATTTCTCAACTCAGTTGTAGTTAGGAGGGATACTGTGACTACTATAATTATGGCCAACATGTTGCAAACGGAAGTGATATATGTCACTTCTGGGATGAAGCATGTAAGAGCTGGTATGCAAAATTCTTTCCCATGCTTTAGTAACCAAAAGGAAGACATGTGTTCCAGAAGGCCTAGCAACGTATTGAAGCAACCTACCTCTCTTGGAAAGGAGCTTCCTAGAGAGCTAAAAGACCCACTGATACCCTAGCCGGCTTGGCTCAGTGGATAGAGCATCAGCCTGCGGACTGAAGGGTCCCAAGTTCGATTCCGGCCAAGGGCACATGCCTGGGTTGTGGGCTCGATCCCCAGTGGGGGGCGTGCAGGAAGCAGCCGATCGGTGATTCTCTCTCATCATTGATGTTTCTATCTCTCTCTCCTTCTCCCTTCCTCTCTGAAATCAATAAATATATATATTTTTTAAAAAAGACCCACTGGTGAAATGTGCATAAGGAAGAAATAAGCCTTTGCATGGTACATTTGCATGGTAAGCCGCTGAGATGTTGGGATTCTTTGTTACACAGCATAACCTACCCTGACCTATACATCTTTACACCATTCTGTTTTTCCACGTGAGTTTCACATTAGGTGAAAAATGTGGCAAGAAGTGATGAAAGAATGTTCCCTCATGTCTTCTCAGGTAAATAGACCATTATTTTTTTCTTAATGATAGGAAGTAGAATGGGATTTGCCTTCATTCTATGATGGTTTGTGTTATTGTTGATTTTTTTTATTTAATTACCTCCCAGGTGCATTCTCAAAGTAAAGAAAGTTATTGGCTATTTAACAAGGTAAACAAATGAGGATCAGATCTGAAGTAGCAATTGAAAGCAGTCATTTGAAAAGATTGGTGGCCACATATCGGGAAATAGTAGTTTTGTAGACTGGGTTACAGGCTTCCTGCCCCAGTGGAGACAATACTATGGCGATTCCTTTTCTCATCAGCTGTATAGACATTGAACTAGAGATGCATGCTTCTCTTTTCTTAGGGATAACAACTCACCCTAGGTTTGCTCTTTTTCCAATTAAATTAATCTAATCTTGATAAGAGTAGCAAGTCAAATAGCTATTTAATGTTGCAGGAATATGCATAAGACATGTTGCATATTTAAATAACATGTAAATAATATTTAAACTGTCTGTTCCAGAATTATACTATCTCCCTGCCAAAATTTTTTCTGTAGAAATGAGCTTTTCATTTTTCACTTGTAGCTAACATTTAAAATGAGGAAAAGAAGTCACACCCACAAACGCCACTCTAATAAAATCACTGGATATTAGCAATCTGGCTTAAAGTGCCAAGAATCAAGGGTAATTCTGATTTAGGACTAAAATTATCCCCTGAATTTAGCTTGCTGTGTATGGTTATGGGAAAAGCTCATAGTGCTTAGTAGGGCATTCTGACCTACTAAGCACTATGAGCTTAGTAGGAAGATCTTTCAACTGATGGACAATTTGAGTTATAATACCAGGACAAGGTTACATAGTCTGAGCAGAGAGAACTTCTGCTTCATTCATTGGTGACTTTTCAGGAGTCAGTCTCTGAAGAGATGTTTTTGATATTTGCCTGTTTGTTTTCCTACCTTGGAAAAAAAATCTATTATCAGATTATTTAAAAATAATAATAAGGCCACAGAAGTAAAGAATAAAAGGAAGAAATATTTAATTATAGAAAATATGAGTGAAGACAAATCTTTTTTAAATATTTTTTATTTATTTTAAGAAGAAAGAGAGGGAGGGGGAGAAGGAGAGGGAGAGAAACATCGATGAGAGAGAACCATCCACTGGCTGCCTCCTGCATACCCCTACTGGGGATTGAGCCCACAGCTCAGGCATGTGCCCTGACCAGGAATCGAACCAATGATCTCTCAGTGCATGGGACTACCATCAGCCAACTGAGCCACACAGGCCAGGACAAGACAAATCTTATGGAAGTAGAAACAAAAGAAAAAGAGAAGAAAAAAACAAGACAAAAGGAAAATAGGTTCAAAGAAAGAAAAACACAGAAAGACTGAGGGAGAAGAGATTATATATATTCTTCCAAATATGCTGCCCTGTGGGCATGGGTTGTGTTTTCTATTTTGTACATCCCCCACTTCCTAAAACCTATCTCAGTGCTGAAGACCCAGCTGACCCTTGCCTGATAGACAGCATAAATTGAACTAATGATCTCGGTTCTATACTTGGTTCATAGTACCATAAACTGCTTTAGCTGAGGCTAGGAAATTTTGGATTGAATCATGAGTTTAACAACTGAATCTGAACAAAGAATCCCACAGAAGAATCCTGGTGCTAAATGGAACTCATAACACAGAGCTTAGCACTTCTCTGGAGTTCTTTGCAGCTATACAGACCTGCATGATACAAAAAGAAAGAAGAAAAAGAATGGAGAACTCCCTCCTTGGTCTTCCTGACAGCTGGATATGGCACTACCAGTGGAAATAAACTAAACATAAGTGAAAAATAAAACTATTGCATAGCTCTAACCAGGGACAGTTAAGAGTTAGGGTTTGGTCCTGGCCAGGTGGCTCAATCGGTTGGAGCATCATCCCATGCACCAAAAGGTTGTGGGTTCAATTCCTGGTCAATTACCTAGGTTGCGTGTCTGATCCCCAATCAGGGCATGTAAGGGAGGCAACTGATGGATGTTTCTCTCATATCAATATTTCTCTTTCTCTTCCTCCCTCTTTCTATAAAAATAAAATATTAAATTTTTTAAAGAGGCAGGGTTTGCCTTCTCAGCTGTAACTTCATGTAACCCAGGGTGATGAATGGTGTCATGCTGCCCTATAAAATCTGCTTACAATGGGCTTGGACCAGAATTACACATCCTGTGAAAGTCCATATGGGTGCCTAGAAGCTAACTGTCTCAAGGTCACCCCTGGGTAAATGCTCCTTTTCAGTCTACATCAACCCAGATGTGACACTCAATTCCTGTCCCTAAATGGATGCATAAGTACTCGACACATAGAGCCATACTCACTAGTGAAGTCTGGGTAGCACACTTTATTTACTAAAGAATTCGTGCAAATGGATGGTGTTAGAAAAAGTGAGCACAAACAATTTAATGATAAATCCAGTCTACACGACCAATTCTGCACTGGAAGCTCCACCAAGCTCTCTATCCTGTTGTTCCTCTGCTATTTTTTCTTGCCCCCAAGACAACAAATTTTCCCATTTTCTTTTTTTATCCAAGGATATTTTTTTCCATTGACCTTTAGAGACAGAGAATGGAAGGGATGGAGAAGGGGGGGAGAGAGAGAGACATCGATGTGAGAGAGACAGATCGACTGGTTGCCTCCTACATGCCAACGAGTTATGTGCCCTTGACTGGGAATGGAGCCTGCGATCCTTCTGTGCGTGGGTTGACACACTAACCACTGAGAAAACTGGCCAGGGCCTCCCATTTTCTTAAGCACTCCCAATTTTTTCTGCCCTCTCCTTCCAGAAACTATTCCCTGAGATCTATCTTTTCACCACCAATTGATTTCCCACATTATTTCATGAAGCAAACTCAGTTCTTTCCTGAAGAGATGAATTTCGATGCCAATTATTTTTTATTATAATCCATATAAAAAGAACACTGGACATATAAAGAGCACTGAACAGGCCACTTTGACTGAAAATATCTCCCTCATTCGTGGCCTTAGGTTCCTTAAGCATTGTGTGCTCTAACAAGTTGTAATCTTAAGTAGTCCAGTATTCATTAAGTCTCCTATCTGTGAGGATGTTTATATCTATGTCTATGTCAATATCTATATCTGTATCTACATCTACAATGATGTATATATCATAAATGTGTCTGCCAACAGATTTCAAACCAGCAGGAAAACACTGTGCCTGGAGGTTCAGGAAAAAGAAGGGAAGAAGGGGAGGGGGAGGCGGAGGAGAAGAAGGAGGAGCCACACCACCAAAGAGTGAAGAGCGATTTTCCTCTTTCACAGTCCCACAAGGGCCAGTCCCTACTGAATCCAGCAGGAAGTCCTTTCACCCAGTCAACCCATCCTTGGCAGCTATCCTTGAACCATCCCTCCCCTGCAAACCAGGTGGATCAGGCAGCCCCAGGACAGACAGGAAGTCCCGCCAGCCGCACAGTCTTCCCTCGTCCTGTCTGGGGACTCAGGCAGACAACCAACTGCTCCAGGAGAGGAAACAATTAGGGAGAGGGGCCCCCTCCCTCTCGGCCTCAGGCTGCCCAGCCAGCATGATTAGCATAATTACAATATGTTCCTCCAGCACCAGCATGAAAACTTGTGCGAGAGGGAAAAGTGTTAAGACACAGGAGCCAGCCAAACAACAGCGGGGCTTTGTAATTAGCTCAACAGTTCCTCTTCTAGAACTTTCCTGGGGTACTCCCAGGAAACACCAGGCTCCAGGACTAAAGGCAGCAGCAGCAACACTGCATCTCTGCCTGAAAGCAGGAGGCTGACTGTCCACCCCACCCCACCCACCCCCAAATCAAGGAATCGCTCTTCACTTCTTGACTGGCCCTTCTGAACTACCCTTAAGGGAGTCCCAGCCTTTCTGGGCTTCAATTTCCACATCACCAAAGAAGAGAAAATAATCGTGCCTATTGTGAGAAGTAATCAGATAACAGCTAGGAAACTTTTGAATAGCAAGAATGCTAAATAAATAGCAGTGGCAATGACAGTCTAGAATAGTGGTTCTCAACCTTCCTAAGCCACGATCCTTTAATACAGTTCCTCATGTTGTGGTGACCCCCAATTTCACTGTTACAAATTGAACATAAATAAAGCATAGTGATTAACCACAAAAACAACATGTAATTATATATGTGTTTTCCGATGGTCTTAGGCGACCCCTGTGAAAGGGTTGTTCGACCCCCAAAGGGGTCGCGACCCACAGGTTGAGAACCACTGATCTAGAAAGTATTTGCCTGGATCTGAATCCCCAAAGTCATCAAATATCTAAAGGCATGTTCCTGCCCTCTCAGTCCCAGGGTTAATAATTTTCAGCACCTCCCTCCCACAATCCTCCCCGTACCCCACCACATCATTGCACATGAACACAGCAATAGTAGGCTGCTTCAGATTCTCTACACCATGTTTCCTGACCTTTTTCTCTCATAGCATCCATAGAAAATGATATTAGTAATAACCTCTGGGGCAAATGGTTGCTTGTGGCAATCCAGGTCCCACCCTGCCACCCGAAAAGGCTGATGTAATCAATCCCACATCTACCCGGCACATCTATGAGGCACTAATGTGTCCCCCAGATTGCTGGGAAACTCTACTCTGCGTCAGCAGTTTTGGTCCATAGTTGGTTACGTAGTTGGCTGGTTATTGTTTTGTTTTTTAACAGATGTAGCTCCCTGTGATCTGGAGCCAGTGGTGGTCCCAAGCAACTGCTTTCATCCTTGGTTATATATTAGAATTCCTGGGGGAACATGCAATAAACACCAACACCCAAGCGTCACCCCCCAGAATTCTGGTTTAATTGGTGGGGCTGGGGCCTGGCATTAGGTGAGCCTGACGTGCAGCCGGGGTTGAGAACCATTGCCCTAACGTAGCCATTCCCAAGCCTTGAAATGCAATAAAAAATCACATGGGGACCCAGTAACAGAGTATATTCTGATTCAGCCAGTCTGAGAGGTGAACCTGGGATCTTGAATTTCTAGTCATCCCCCAAGAGAAGCTGTTGCTGTGGCCCGCATACCACACTTCGAGTAGCACAGGTCTAAAAGGGTAGCTCTCAGAGCGTGCCTCCTAATCTCCTGGGAAACCTTGCTAGAACAGACTGCCCAGAGCTTCTGCTTCAGTTCAGGGTGGGGCCTAGTCGTTTGCATTTCTAGACCACATTTTTGAAATCATTGCTCTAAAGCAAGCATGTCGAACTCAAAGGCTAACAGGGGCCAAATAAACGAGGCATGCGGCCCATGGGCTGCGAGTTTGACATGCTTGCTCTAAAGCAGGGGTCCTCAAACTATGGCCCGCGGGCCACATGCAAATACAAATATTGTATTTGTTCCCGTTTTGTTTTTTTACTTCAAAATAAGATATGTGCAGTGTGCATAGGAATTTGTTCATAGTTTTTTTAAAAACTATAGTCCGGCCCTCCAACGGTCTAAGGGACAGAGAACTGGCCCCCTGTTTAAAAAGTTTGAGGACCCCTGCTCTAAAGTATTAGTGAGGAAGATCTTAGACTTCAGGAAGAAATGAGCCCCACCTAGCAGACCAGAGAAATGCTGGTGATGCAAACTCTAGAATTCCCCAGAAAGGAAGTCAGAATGAAGCCCATCCCAAAATGATGAACACAGGCAACCTTCTAAGGTGGCCCAACCTGAGAGCCTCTGATAACTGCCTGGAGAGGCCTGGATGCAGCCCTCCCAGGGAAGGCCGCTTCCTCTCTCCCTGTGCTGGGAAGACCCCGAGGAACTCTGCAGGCACGTGGTTTCTAGTCCTACAATGACCTCCCTGGGAATGCAGGTCAGAGGCTCTCAACAAAGTCTCCATCCTTTCCCTGAGGGGTGAAGGAAGCTCAGCCCACCTTTGAGCACAGAGCACCCCACTCCATCCTACCACCTAGGAGTCACTGGGACTCAAAACCACAAAGGCCCCATCTCCTTTCGTATTCCCATGAGTTCCAACATGAAAGAAAAGAATGGAGCCAGGGCAGGTTAAGAGGAGAGAGGCTGGAAAAACAATGCACCCGAAGTGCTTTGGAGATGGTGCTCAGTGGCTCTCCGTTTGCCAACACTCGTTTAACGGGCTGCCAGTAATTGACCAGAACGACTGCCCCCCCTAGCCAGTTTTCATCATTGGATCTGGACAGCTCCCAGGTAACAAGCTCCAACTGGGAGGGCTCGATCGCTATCAGCCAGAGTGAAGGAGGCCTTCAGCGAGGAAAAGCTGCCGGGCTGGCAGCAGCCCGTGTGTGATCCATGTGAGCGATTTCCAGCTCCCAGATGCCCCAGAAGTAAAGTCTGTTAGCACTGCAGCCCCAAAGCCAGGACAGGCCTGGAGCCCTGGGGCTTCATCACATGATAATCATCTGCTAGGACATCCTACCCAGCCTCCGGCAAGCTCACCAGGGTTAGTGCTGCTCTGTGCTTGCTGGCAGCCCTGAGGTGCATCACAGGACCCACTGACAGCAGAAATTCAGTTGTGTGAATAACTACAGCGTAATTAAGCAGGGTCAAGGCAGGGTCTGGTTTCAGAGAAACTACCTCACATTCCGGACCCCAGGAGTTGGGCCCCGTTGCCTTATTCCTCTTGGTCGGGGCAGTCAGATGATCCTCCGAATGGAGTGCCATTCATCTACTGGGCACCAGGCTATCATTCGGCCCTCGCATTTCCCTTCGGTGACCCTTGAGTCTGCAACCAAAGGCAAAAATCCCCAACAACCAGCAGGAAGAGGGACATGACCTGGTATGTTGGTAAACCTAGAATGACTTCAGTCCCATAGACATTTATTCAAGTACTGGCTTCAGTACTTACCTAGTTTCTATTTTTGGCAAACAGCCTAACCATTCTGTACCTTGGTTTGTTTGTTTTTTCATCAGTGAAATTGTAGCAAAAACACCTACTGGTGATGTTGTATGAATTTTAAAAAAATATGTATAAATTGCCTGAAACACCATGGGCACTATCTATAATTATCATTATTATTGTGATGATAGCTTTCAGCTATTTTTATTAATAGTACTACTATTCTTGGTTCCAACCTCTCTCCCTGACTCCCACCAAGGTTCTATAATGTTCTTGAGTAGAGCTGCCAAAGAGGCTATTCTGTTGGACAAGACCTGTGGACACAAACAATAAGTTCCAAAGAAAAACATAGGTTTCAACATAGAAATCTAAAATTCAGTGATTCAAAGAGTAAACTTCTCAGTTCAGTTCTGTCACCAACAGTTATTGAGTCCCTCTCTGCTTATGCTGGTCTTAGAGTTTAAACCAGCATCTGTCAGAGTTCTCAAAAGTAAAGAACTCCGCCTTCTTAGCCCCAAAACTAAGAACAACAGTAAAAGCAGAGCGCACCTGCGTGAGAGTAGGATTCTGTGTCTTCTAGTCTCTCTGAACTTCTTCAGCAGAAGAGCCTTGGGTTGAAAACAACTTTTCTGCTTGATAAATTTAGTCAATTCTGGTAGGATTCACTAGAACCAATCAACTAGCAAGGTCTCTTGAATGAGTAGCTACAAATGAGATATGAAAGTCAGCTCCCAAAAACCCAGGGAATAAGATTCACAGATGTGACTGAGCTAGAGAAAATTACATGGCTGAATGTTCAGGCCACATACAGATGTGGTTCAAGTTCTACAGGTGGGAGGTTTGACTGGCTGCACATGCCCCTAGGACATGATGAAATGGAGTTTGGGAGTCATGCTCAGATGATTTGTGCTGGGTGGAGTGGTGTGGCATGAAGAGCGTGTTGAGAGAGAGAAACCAAGCAGAGAGACCAATAGGAGATATGTGCAAAGGGAAAACACCCCCACGGGTAAGTCACTGTGCACCTGAACATTTTAGGTTAAGGTTCTTAATAGTTGGAACCCCCTTGGTGGTAATGGAATGCAGTGGACGACATGGATGTGAGAGGCTCAGTACACAAAGAAAAGATAAAAATTGGCATTCAACAGACATCTAGCCCTGAATACTTCTTTCCAAAGAGCGATTTCCAGCCCCCAGATGCCCCAGAAGTAAAGCCTGTTAGCACTGCAGCCCCAAAGCCAGGACAGACCGGGAGCACTGGGGCCTCACCACATGATAATCATCCGCTAGGACATCCTGCCCAGCCCCAGGGTAACCAGTGAGGTCCAGCTGAACTTTGCTCATGTGTTTCCCATATTAGATGGGCATCTCTATCTTAGAAACACAAGCTGTTTAATTGCCAGAGTTAGCAAATAAAAACATGAATGATTTTTAGTCATTGTTTATCTGAAATTCAAAGTTAACTGGGTGTTCTGTATTT
The DNA here is from genome assembly GCF_014108235.1 of Myotis myotis. NCBI lineage: Eukaryota > Metazoa > Chordata > Mammalia > Chiroptera > Vespertilionidae > Myotis > Myotis myotis. The sequence continues at coordinate 15,173,487 of NW_023416318.1, read as the reverse complement.
TATCTGGCAACCTGAGAAATCCACATCTAGAATTTAAGAGTTAATTTCATTCTATCAAAGAGCCTTTTTTCCAAGTCACAGGTAAATCCCACCCTTCTTCTACAGTCTATAAGTACCAATATCGAACATCAGCCTCCATATTAATGCTCCTTCTTGTTTTACTAGATGCAAAATAGAAGGGAAGAAAAATCCTTTGTCCAATAGCAAAAAGAGATATAAATATCTAACAATGAACTTAAATAGGCAAGCCCTATATGAAGAAACCTTGAAAGCTCTGTTGAATAACAAAAAGACACAGTTAAGTGCATAAAATAAACCTTGTTCTTTTGTAAAAATATATTTTTTATTATTATTGATTTCAGAGAGAAAGAGAGAGATAGAAACATCAGTGATGAGAGAGAATCACTGATCAGCTGCCTCCTGCAACCCCCTAATAGGGATGGAGGCCACAACCTGGGCATATGCCCTTGACTGGAATCGAACCCAGGACCCTTCAGTTCACAGGCTGACGCTCTATCCACTGAGCCAAACCGGCTAGGGCTAAACCTTGTTCTTAAGCAAGAAGGAACTGGACACCTCAGGCCTTATAACTGGAGAAATCAGCTTTCTTGGCAATTCATCGGCTTGCCCTCGGAAACAGTTATTAGAAAGATATTTTCATAGGTAGAACGATATTTATAGATTGTTGCCCTATTCTAATATCACAGCCAACGAAAGTCCCTGTACTGCTAGAGCATGAGACTCGAAATAGAAAGCAATAGGGAAAAGGCAATGCCATCGCCAATTATGCATTTCTTCCTCTTGCCCCCTGCTGTGCCAAAAGAACCTTTATGGCTGGCAGCAGGCTGCTTAACCTGGGCAGGAAAAGGGAGGCTAGACTCCAGCCAAATCAGGGATTTATGGCTATTTGGGGATCTCTGGTGCCATTGGAACACATTTTCACTTGAAGCAACTTTCTTTTTTAAATATCTTGTTATTTATTCATCTACTGCTCTTGCTTCCCAGGAAAAGCAAATCCATGCTCTGGTTTACCCCGCTCTAGAGCATCAGAGAAAGCTACTGTCTCTCATTGGCCTTGCATGTCAATTTAGGGTTTGTAGCATGCTCGCCATAAATGAAGCTATCAACAACCAGCTCCTCTGTGAGCCCACAGGTTCTGAGTCCAGTACCTGTGCTCCTTGTCCAGCTGCATGTACACACACACACACACACACACACACACACACACACGTACACACACACACACCACATGCATCCAAGCTTTGGGATCTTTCTATCATCTGTGGAGGGCTCTCTGCAGCAATGAATAGCATACGAAAGACAAGGAAGAGTGGCAGGTCCTCCTTTCCTAAATGATCCCTTACCACTCTCTCTGTACTGCAGTCACTCTCTCAGCCAGTGCCTAGTACAGACGCCCTGCCCTCCTTCTTGACCTTGATACCATTTAATAGTGGCAACTCCTCCTCCTTGAAATGAATCTTCCCCTAGCATCTGCTACAGTTTCCTGATTCTTTCCCCCATATCTCTCGTTCTCTTCCTCCGCATGCCCCTTATCATAGTTCTTCCAGAATATACAAAAATCAGTAGCTTCCCTAGATTCAAATCAAATGCAAACTAGGGTGGAAGAAAAATTTCCTTTGTCTAATAACAACAACAAATATAAACATCTGAAATGAACTTAAGAAATATGCAAGACCCACATGAAGAAAACTTGGAAACTCTATTCGATAACAAAAAAATGTTGAGAACATAAAATAAACATTGTTTTTAAGCAAGAAGACTCATCATTGTAAGAATCTCAGTTCTGATTTTTCTAGTAACTTAATTCAATTCCAATTGCAAAAAATTCCCAGAGGATTTTTTATTTGATAAAATAATATTAAAGTTCATCTAGAAAAATAGACATGTGAGAAAATTCTAAATAGGAAGAGTAATTGAGGATAACTTACCCTGACCAGATATTAAAATGTATTATAAAGCTAGTTGTTAAACAATATAATATTAATGCTTGGATAGGCAAGCAGATGATTGGAACAGAATAAAAAATCCAGAAACAAATATAAATGTATACAGGAATTTATGGTAATAAAGAGGACATTCCAGATTACATGAAATTACAAAAAAAAAAGGGGGGGGGAGCAAAGAACATGAATAGGCAGTTTGAACAAAGTCACAAATAACCAATAAATGTAGAAAAAGATAATGAACCCCTCTCTTATTAAATAAATGATTATAACATTGAGGTGCCACTTTTTATCTCTAAAAATAAACTATTTAAAACTTTGAAAATAAACAGCATATATAAGGCAATAAGGAGAAAGCACATTCAGACTTTTTGTAGTTGGGCATATAAATTAATACAATTTTAGAGGGCAATTTGGTAATGCCTATCAAAATTTTCAATGTACTTAACCACAGACCTAGCAATTCTGTGTCTAAGAATATGTCTTATGAATAAACAGCACTTACACCATTACACAAATGAATATATACATGAGAGCTCCGCTGAACATATTGTAACACAATGAACTACCTAAATGTCTACCAGACGTAGGAAATTATGGTGTCATATCATGGAGTACCGTACAACTGACAATAAGAATGAGTAGTTCTAAATACCCAGACATGGAAAGATGCCAAATATATTGTAATGTGTAAAACACAAGTTACAGAGAACTTTGCACAATATGGCCCCATTTGTGTACAATATTAAGTACTAGAGGCCTGGTGGATGAAAATTCCCTCAGCCCGGCCTACCCCCTCTCACAGTCCGGGAGCCCTCAGGGGTGGGAGGTGACCCGGTGATCAAGGGAAGGTGACGCCCCCATCACACCTCTGCTGCTACCACTGCCAGCAGCACAAGCCTCAGCTGGCCCTGGTTACCTGAGCTTTGGGAGGCTCTGGGCATCTGGGCAGCTGCCAGCCGAGGCTTGCCTGTGCCTCGGGCCCGCCCGAAGCAGCTGGGGGGCTGAGGGGAGGTCCAGCCACACCGCACACCTGCCACCCCCCCAGCAGGGATGAAAGGACTGGGGGACTCTGGCAGGGCTGAGGGGACTGGGCGCCACCATTTTATGGCTATGGGCACTGCCATCTTTGTGATGGCATGACAGTCAATTTGCATATTCCCTTTTTATTAGCTAGGATGAAAGCATATATATTTATAGAGAGAGAACAAAAATGTTGATATATATGAAACTATCCCAGGAATCTCTGGGAAATGGGACACAGGCTGCTAGAAGGGAAACTTTTGCTTTATATCTTCTATACAGTTTTAATTTATACTTTTTCACTACAAGTATTCAGTATTCTTTTGAGTAAAAGGGGAAAAAAGCATCATTCTAATTAAGTAGATATTCTCTGAGGTTCTGACCGTGGATGCCTCAAGAACAACTCAACCCAACAGCAGTAGTATCAACTTGATGACAGAAAGGTAGAATTTTGCCATTCTTGAACTGAAAGGAACTTAGATGCCATCCAACTCAATCCTTCACTTTATATGTAAGGAAAATGAGGTCCCACAGCAAATTCAAGGCAGGACAGGTACTAGAATATATTCCCAAAATCTCTGTCCTTATTTCCGGTCCTTAATGGTACCCCATCCCCCAAATCTCTCAAAGTGGAATATGGGTAGCTACACTGACAGGACAGGGCTCTCCATGTCAGCCACTAGCTCCTGCCAGCCCATCTCTCTTCCCAACTTTCCCCACATCACAATAGTAGCTTTGATGTGTAGACATTTCTTTTCCCAGCACATTCCAGACTGCCTAATACCTCCTTGCCTGTCCTCCTATAGGTCCTTCCATCTCAAGCATTCTCTACTTTGACTGCATCTTAGAATCATCTGGAGAGACTTGAAATTTCCTGAAACCAGGTCACACCCAGCCCTAAGTGGGTACTTGAAATATTGGGGGAACCACACTATAAAGTACATGATTTTCTAACCACTATGCTATACATCTGAAACTAAAACAGAATAATATTGAATGTAAACTGTAATTGCAAAGTGTAAAAAATAAATTAAAAAAAATAATCTCTGAGGGTGGGTGGCAGGCCCAAGAGTTTTGTAAGGGACCCAGCTGACTCCCAAGAGTACCTTTTTCCACCCCCCTTTGCCAGGTAATGCCTATTTGTCCTAAGGACCCTCTCTAGGATTGGACCCTGACTCCATTTACCTTGTACATTTCTGGTATCATTGGCCTTTCCACATGGAATTGAGAATAATCTTCCATGTTTGTACACTCCTGGGGAACAATAGTAATACCTTACTCTTCTTTGAACTGCTGGTGTTTATCACAGGTGGTACATAGTAAATGCCCAGTAAACATTTGTGGAACTGAATGCCCTTCATCACAGTCCCCATGAAATCAGTTCATCTTCACATGGTCTCTGATATCAGCCCCCTCCTTTCTAAAGCCACTGTTACTTCACCATCTCGACCTGGACTATCACCATATCACCTTCTAACTAGGCTTTCTTTCTCCATTACCTCTCTTCTCCATTCAGTCTTTCCCACCATCTTCCTATGTGCTACAGATCATATCAATTCTGTTAAAACTAATACAGTTTCAAGTCCAAATCTATGACCAAATCCTCAAAATCTGGCCAGAATCTTTTCCTTTTAAAAAAATATATTTTTATTGATTTCAGAGAGTAAGGGAGAGGGGGAGAGAGATGGAAACATCAATGATCCCACACTGGGGATTGAGCCCACAACCCAGGCATATGCTGGGAATTGAATTGTGACCTTCTGGTTCATAGGTTGATGCTCAACCATTGAGGCACGCCAGGCAGGCCAGAATCTTTTCCTTTTCACCCTATTATCTAAACCTTGGAAATTAGAGGAGAAGATTACTGCATGCCTTTTCAAAGTCATCCTAGATCATTGTGAAAAAAGCCGATGTGGGGGCTATTAGACGCTCTATGGCAGTGGTTCTCAACCTTCCTAATGCCGCGACCCTTTAATACAGTTCCTCATGTTGTGGTGACCCCCAACCATAAAATTATTTTCGTTGCTACTTCATAACTATAATTTTGCTACTGTTATGAATCGTAATGTAAATAGCTGATATGCAGGATGTATTTTCATTGTTACAAATTGAACATAATTAAAGCATAGTGATTCATCACAAAAACAATATGTAATGATATATGTGTTTTCCGATGGTCTTAGGCGACCCCTGTGAAAGGGTCGTTTGACCCCCAAAGGGGTCGCAACCCACAGGTTGAGAACCGCTGCTCTAGAGCAATGCAAATTTTGTTTGACTTACTACTTAACATTGAACCTGGCCCAGATTCTATAAAGTGGGGTAAACATGTATAAAATTGGCAAGCTACAAATAATTTTCTGTCCAGTATGACTGCAAAGGAATTATGTCTGGTAGGAAAAACAGCTCCACAGGTTATGGCCTCATTGTTCTCCAGAACATTCACCAGCTTCATATCTAACTGCAGCCTTCTTTTAGCATTTCTTCTTCTGTTGATCAGATATGTTTGGGTCTCTCTATGAATCAGCTTCTCGCTCTGTTGCTTCTCCAATTAATAAGTTAAATAAAAATCTTTGACATGGACTCATCGTGTATTTGTATGAAAATTTATTTTTAAACTTTTAAAAAAAAATTATACTTTGGCACCTCATACCAGAAATCCAACCATACTTCATACTTGCCAGTGCAGTTTTATGCTTGTCATTTACATGAACTAAAAATTCTCCTCTTGACCCAACATCTTTCAAACTCTTATCTTTCAAGGCTCTTTCCACAGTGCTCCTCTCTGCGAAGGCTTCCTGATCTCTTCACCTAATTTATTCCCTTCTGCCCTGTTCTCACTGCGCTTGGCCTGTCTCTTTCCCTGTCGTGGCAGCTCCTGCTCTGCATTCTACCTACTTAGCTGCACATCTTCCTCCTGCCACCACATCCCGCTCAATGACTGACCAATAAATGTTCCCTGACTATTTGTTTAATTGGGAATAATCACTCTTAAGCAGTCCACTATTTCAACACTTGGTCTCAGCCAGAATCTAAGCAGTCCGATAGATGATAGCTGGGGTGCTTCCAAACTTTTTTTAAAAACCACAGAAGATGATTGAAATTGAACAGGCATTTATTGAGCACCTTCTAGGTGCCAAAAGCAAAGATGAATAAGACATGGAACTAGGTTATCCTCTTGGGAGTCACTGAACTTGCTTTCCAAGCCTTCTGTGCTCTGTTGAAAAAGAAACATTAAATCCTAAATCAGTTACTGAGAGCTGCGCAGGCTGAGTTTACCAAGTATTTTCCTTGGCCTGCAGTGTCTTCCTGAGGTGGAGGCACCAGTGGCCACAAGGGTTCTCAGCCAGCTGTGGCCCCCAACCTCCCTAGGGCGGTTTGGCTCATGGTGGAAGGTAGCAGTTGCCCAGTAGGGGCCTTGTTGGGGCCCTGGGGACAGGATATGGGCTAAGCCCAGCCTCAGCCTGGGGGTTCCTTCTGTGGAATTCTTGAGGAGCCATCTCTTTCCAGAGATCTCTTTACACCACAAGCTCACAAGCCTGACTCTGAACTTGCCTCAACTGCACCGACGTACAACTCTAGAGTTGACACACTATCCAACTGCATCAAAGGGATGAGTTGGAGACCTCCCAATGTCCCACCAACGTTGCAAAACAGCTCTCCACTTGCTGCTCCGGGCTTCAAAGAGATATTATGTTTTAATGAGCTGCTGTATAATTAATCAGCCTTTACCCCTCCCAGCCAACATTACTGATGGAAATAAGCAAACACCCAGAATTTGCTATTTCCCCTCCCGATGCCAACAGTGAGGAAATGTTCCCATGTAAATCAAGGCTGGGTGTGGATGGGTTCTGGGCTCCAACAAGTCTGCTCTCCAACCTCATAACTCAGACTCACTGCAGAGACTTGGCTCCTCCAGTGGGTGTCAGAGTTCACGAACCCTGCCCTCATCCATCTGCACCCCCTGTGCACAGGGTGTGGCTCTTGGTGTGGTCCACCTAGACATGCTGAGGACATTTAATCCAGCCCAATTCCCAGGACCCAACCACATAACCAACTAGGGCCACAGGAAGCCAGTGGCTTTTAGTCTCAGCTCTGCCCAGGGCTGTGCTGCCTTGAGCAAACTATTTACCTCTCTGGGACACAGGTTCTTCATAATAGTATGGAACCAAACTGCCTAGGTTATAACCTGACTCCATCATATATTGGTGGTGTGGCATGAGCAAGTGCCTCAACCTCTCTGAGTCTCAGATGCCTTATCTGATGATAGTACCTACCTCACAGTGTTATTGTGAGTATTAAATGACATAATATAAGTAAAGTACCTCATAGCAATAATATAACAAGCACTCTCCAATATTAGTCACTAATTTTATCATTGTTATTAGTGTAATTATTTTTACAGCACATCAGGTAGTGTGCTTAATGCCTTAAAGACATTATCTTGTTTAATCCTGACAATAATACTATGTGGTCATAACTTTTTATATCTCCATTTTACAGGTGAGGAAACTGAGACTTGGAAAGAAGCAGTAACTTAGTCAAGGTTATAATAATTAGTAATAGAAGGCCTGGGTTTGTATAAATCTACACAACTGCAGAACCATCCTAAGGGTTTGAGATGGCTTGTCTAAAGTTTTAGCTAAGACTGGCACACCAACTTATCAGTAAATGTAATAATTATTAGAAAAGAAACATAGACACTAAGAAATTAGGCCAACGCGTTTCTAAGCCCTGTTCCTGACTCACTGTGCAGCTCAGACAGGCCAGAGGAAAGACGCTCTTCACTCCATAAGGAGGAAGGACTCCCCGCGTAATGAGCAGGAGATTCTGGTGGCAAAATGTGGGCAGAGATCTTTTCCATCTGAGATGGTGTTGGAACCTGAATGTCCCTTACCCTCCAAACTTTTGGGGTCACCTTTTCTCTTAATACCAAATAAACACTATAATACCAGCTCATCGGCCAAAAACTCAGAATACCTATTAGTTCTCTCTTTATTTGAAATACCTTCCACCTATAGGAGCATTCTTTCAAGTAGGATCCGCTCAGTGGTGCTGGCTCATGAACTTTGGTTCTCAGTCCATAACAAGAGAAGGACAGATGTTAAGGTTTTATAGCAACTTGACAAGGTCGTTTCATGTCTGCTGAATCTAACAGTAGAAGAGAAATGGGGCTTGTGCTTTGTGTGTCTTTTTCACTTCATGTTTTTAATAATACATTTCATATGTTTTACAGAAGTACTGGTGCACAGTGGATCGGAATTATAAAAGCTGGTCTTTCACCATGGAACATTGGAGAAGTTCTGATCTAGACTGACCAAGGAGGTCTGCCTCAGGGAGACAAAATACCCCATGACTGTACATTCCCAAGAAAAAGGCATTTTTCTACTCTGAGGAATTCTGCTCCTCTCCTAAGGCATCTGGATTAAGTCACAAAAAAATTTTTCATCCTTGTCAGCCACAAAAAGAAAAATCAAAATATGACTTGCCAGTCATTGGGGCAAGTGGGGCAAGAGAAGGATGTAATGATAACAAAATTGCCCATTTTTGCCCCCCATGAATCATAAATCACATTTCCATGCATGATTTCATTTGATCTGCATGACATCATACTCAAGTGGCATTGGTATGCTCCCTACTTCATGGATGAGGAAACCAAGGCATTAAGAAGTAAATTGTCTTGCACAGCCTGTGTGGCTCACAATGATCTATGAACCAAGAGTTTACAGTTTGATTCCAGGTCAGGGCACATGCCCAGGTTGCAGGCTCGATCTCCAGTGTGGGGAGTGCAGGAGTTAGCCGATCAATTATTCTCTCATATCATTGATGTTTCTATCTCTCTCTCCTTCTCCCTTCCTCTCTGAAATCAATAAAAATATTTTTTTAAAAGAGAAGTAAAGTGTCTTGCCTGAGATGCTTCACCTAAAATATGAGACAAGGACTCAAACCCAGGAGCTTTGATTCCAGATTCCATGCCCTACCACAGTATCAAAATATGATAAAAATCATTGGACCAACTCATCAGATGAGAGTCTATGGGGCTTGAATAGATATCCAAATCCATTTTGTCCTCACCAGCCATCTTGAACTAAACTGGCTTCCAGATCTCTAGCTAGTTAATAAAAGTAGCTGGTTTTAATTCTCTTTTCATGTTGCTACACCCAGACATACTCATGTGCCTCCCATGTTTGCTCCGACCCAGTTCTGCTTTCCAGTCTTACCTACCTGGCTGCTACCTCCTTGACTCAGAAGAAAATGGGGTCCTGAGTTGCCAGGGACCAATTTTAAGAACAAAAAGCAAAGCTCATAAGGGAGCCTTGAGCTTTCCCTGTGGATTCCCTGCCTTGAACCCAGCCATCTAATATATGCTATGTTCTAATAAGGCAAACACTCTGGATTGACATTAAATGCCTTCATGGAGTATAGACACATACTGACAAAAAGAGAAGGCCAAGGCAAGTGTGAGGCATGAGTTGAAAAACAATTAGGGTTATAATCTGATTAAACTATTGCCCAAAAGAGAACCAGAGGGGATTTTTGAACCTCATTTCTGTGGTTTCAATTTCTTCCATTTTTATAGCACATAAATAATTAAAATTATGCCCACAATACATTTGGCTTCATTCGGCAGGCATATTGAAGACTATTACATTTAGTAATTTGCATATACCAGAAATGTAATACATTAGATTATCCAGAAAGCTAAGAGCAGCAGGCCAACATGGACTAATCTCTTATGTAACGTCTGCAATAGCCGATTGCAGGCGCATAAAGAGAGCTTGGATTTTCCTAGGAACCATTTTCTTGCAAATGAAACATTTAATTATGGAGCTGAGTCCATAAATAGACCATTACACTGGGAGGGGAGGATGGATGCAGCTATATTGCTGGATTAGCAGGGGAATATCTTACAAGGAATTCATCAATGCCATAGATAATTAATTACAGCTCACCTTCTCCCCACATAGCCTTGCCTTTATCAGCCAGTGTTGGGGAAACAGCAGATGGCTGACCAAATACAGAATGCAATTTTCTGTCAACTCATTACTTACAGAATCATGGATTAGGGATGAGACCCCTGGAAGGTCACCTAAGCCATTCCCCTGTGTCCAAAACAATCCACACCAAAATTGCCTTGATCGCAAGAGTACCTATCTCCCTTATTCAGAAAGTGTCTCCAGAGAAAGGAATGTATGTTCCGTGTGCAGAAGTCTTGAATTCCAGGGACTTTGAGCCCTTCCATTCGAAAAAATGTTCCCTGAAGACTAAATTTCTCAGGGCCTTTTCCTCAATATTTGGACCAGTGTCCCAAGTGGTGCTGAAGGTCTCAGGTCTGCTTGACTTTTTGGGTTCTGCTCGGATGCTATGCTGTAGGTCCCTTACTCTCTCCTTGCTGGATATCAGCAAACAGTACCATAGGATTCTCCTTCCCAGGGGACTCGTATAAAAGACTCAAAAGACAGGTGAAAAGTTTCATGGCTATTTTAAGATTATTGACTGAAGACAAAAGTATTTGAAAGGTCACCACATGTGTTTTTATCTGTATCTATCAGGGTTTCTCAGTCACACCGTAGTCAGTTGTACAGGGAAAATGAAGTTTCTCTATCCCCCCAAAAGGCTCTGCTCTTCCTCCCGGGCCCCTGCCTAGCTGGGTAGCTGCAAAAACTAGACTTCAGAAATAATAGAATTTTAGTTCCATCTCTCAGGAAATGTCCCCTTAGCCACTCAGTCTTTTCAGAATCCAATTCCCTATTGGGGCTCGTTTTGTTGTCCCTTTCTGGATGAGTCAGTGTATTGAGATAAACTTTGGTCCCTCGGATTTCATCTTCCTTCTTTTCCCTGAGATGTCTTGATATTTGAAGGCATCATTTTTTCCTCTTGCCAGCAAGGGGGTGGGGAGGGGTTCTGAGTAACCCCTGATCTCAGCTGCATATCACCCAGAACAGATCTGCTCCCTGAAGTATGACAGTGGAGGGGATAATGGAGGTGTGCTTCTTTTTAGGGGGGTGGGGAGGGTAAATGGACACTGTCATTTGAGACCAGCATGCTGACGCTCACCACTGCAGTGTGTGGGCCCTCCCACTGCAGCCTCTTCACTCTGTTCACAGGCCTCCAGCTCCTTAACAGACCCTCTCAGTCGCCTCCTCCGCCCCATTTCTTACTAGGTAAGTGGGCCCAGCTGGGCTCCTTATAAGCCACAGTCAGACCATGGTAACCAGGGAGCCTCTGGTTTTGCCATCTATCCTTCTGTTGCCTAGCATCTTCTTCATCATCCCTCCCAAGCCATGATGGAGGCTCCTATTCTCTCTCTCTCTCTCTCTCTCTCTCTCTCTCTCTCTCTCCCCCCCCCCCCCACCCCACCTCTCCTGCTCCCTCCCTCTCTATCTCTCTGTCCCTCTCCCTGTCTCTCTTTCACACACACCTCAAGAAAGCACTTCACCAGCCCATTAGCCCAGTGTTCTTCTCCCCGATGCTTACCTGGGCACAGCGGATAGGGACCCAAGGGGATGAGAGAAACACTCTTAAATCTTCTTTCCTACTCTGCTCAATCCCCTTCTTCCCACGTCAGCCAGGGCAGACGGGCAGGTTTTCCCTTTTACTCAGCATGTCTCCCCCTAATCCAGTGACGGCGAACCTTTTGAGCTCGGCGTGTCAGCATTCTGAAAACCCGAACTTAACTCTGGTGTTGTGTCACATATAGAAATTTTTTTATATTTTCAACCATAATAAAACAAAGATTTATATTTTTGATATTTATTTTATATATTGAAATGCCATTTAACAAAGAAAAATCAACCAAAAAATGAGTTCGCGTGTCACCTCTGACACACGTGTCATAGGTTCGCCATCGCTGCCCTAATCCAAGGTTGCAACCTCATGGCCTAACCACCACGGCAGAAGGGGCATCCTCATCATTTACGGGAGCACATCAATGACCTGAATCCTACAAACACATTGGCTCTTAAACTGCACATTCACTTGCAACTAAGGACAAAAACAACTGACTTGCTGCCTCAGAATGTGCTCTCATTACATTTGGTTGTCTCTTGTAAATCCTATGTCTTTCAACCAACTACCTTCATACTCAGACAAATACACCCCGTCGTGCACACACAACAGACATATGCACGTCTGCACACTCCTTGTTGCCTCAGCTCAGAGGAAATGGCAGCACCAAGATGCAGACAAGTAACTGACCAAGGAGCAGGGAGTGATTCCTTAAATCCTTTTCCAGAAAAATCTAGCACCACGATGGCGGCATAAAGATCATGGAGATGGTTAATTCATTCCATTATTATTTCTTTTATAACTTGGAAGACTTACAATATTCTACTACACATGAAAAAGTGTGTCAAACGCTTTCACACAATGTTACCATGAAACTCCAGAACACACACACACAGAATTTTTTTATAACTAGACCTCAAATTGGTATGTTTTCAAATTCCATTCTCTTATCAACTGTATCGATGAAGTCCCCAGTTAAGCCTATGTACATCCCCTACTGCATGCACATGATACATAGTAGGCTCTTTAAAAATTCAACCCTCAAGGTAATGCTATAGTGAAGGGAGGAAGCAACACCAGCTAGAAACTCCTATAGTTTCTTACAATATGCGATCAAACCTCTTAATCATAGGGATTTTATGAGGAATTTTTTTTCCCCTCAGCTATTTATTTACTAGCTCAGTTCTCATCATTATGTGTGGAATATACAGCATTGTGGAAAGATTTATGAGCCAGATTTTAATCTCGGCTGCAGGGCATGCATCAGTGCTTATCTCTAAATGGAGGTGTGCTTTATGTGGTCATTGTTTCATGTGATCACAGAGCTCAGCCAGCCAGGACTGCATACCTGAAGCCGGGAGAAAGAGCAACTTTGCAGGAGCAGCAGGAGCTGGAACAGAGGGCAGAGTGCCTGAGAGAAAGGTGTTTGTTATGGGCTCCTAAGCCACGGCACATAAATTCAATTCATCTCAAACACGGTCCGTGGAAATGAGGAATTTGGGTCTGAGATGTGAAAATCTCATTGGTGTAGCAGATTCCTCCCAACCAGGGTGCTTGCCTTAGGTGTGAGCTCAGGGAAAGCACATAAACACAGAAGCCAGATTCTTTCCTGGAAACCTGATCCCTCCACTCCCTTCCTCTGCATTCCAGGCTGAGAGAGGCGCTTCATGGGTGAAACTGAAGGGACACACAAGATGTGGTTTAAAGTTGCCATCAGCAGTGTCTCGGTGACCTCTCCCTGCCCTCGGAGGCCCAGCCAAG